>NW_027442363.1:0-129958 GCF_048569485.1 Anomaloglossus baeobatrachus
GGTACCAGACAGAAAAGGGTTCTCCACGGGTACAATTATTATCAACAAGTAAGAGGGAAGAATCTTTTGCCTCACAGATACATTTCATCTCCAAGTTAACAGTCAGAGGGGGGCGATCAGGCAGATCTTGAACAAACACTGGTCGTTACTGAAGACCGACCAGAGTTTGAACGACGTTTTACTCATCGCCCACTCTTACCTGTTAGAAGGGGGAAAAGCCTAAAGGATATGCTGGTGAAGAACCATTACGTACCTAGGGTGGTATCTCGCTTTGAGAAAGGGAGTCCCAAATTTGGTTGTTTTCCTTTTGTCTGCCCAGAGATGTTGTCAGCTTGGGATGGACCTAAAGAGTATAAAATAAAAAGTTACAACTCATGCAGTAAAAGTCACGTTATCTATTATGCAGTATGTGGCTGTAGCCTAATTTATATTGGGTTAACATCAAGGGAACAACGCGTCCGCACGAGGGAACATGTTAGGGACATAATTGCGGTGTGTGATGTTGTGGATCTTGATTCCCTGAGGATGATCCAGAGACATTTCAAGCTGCGCCATGACTGTGGTCCCACTTTGTGGTATCGCAAGGTCCATTTAGAATCTAGGGGTATATATATATACACACATATTACTATAAGAATTTTGTCTCTGCATGATATAGGGACATTAGAAAATCTTTTAAGGACCATACATGGTCATATTCTTTAGGCTAAAGCTGGTGTCACACTAAACGACAGCAACAACGACGTCGCTGTTACGTCACCATTTTCGGTGACGTAACAGCGACCTTGTAAGTCGCTGTTATGATCGCTGCTTAGCTGTCAAACACAGCAGAAGCAGCGATCATAAGGTCGCTGTGCTACATGTTCAGAGAGCAGGGAGCCGCGCTTAGCGCTGGCTCCTTGCTCTCCTGCAGCACACATCGGGTTAATTAACCCGATGTGTGCTGCAGCTACATGTCACAGTTCAGAGAGCAGGGAGCCGCGCTTAGCGCTGGCTCCTTGCTCTCCTGCAGCACACATCGGGTTAATTAACCCGATGTGTGCTGCAGCTACATGTCACAGTGCAGAGAGCAGGGAGCCGCGCGCACTGCTTAGCGCTGGCTCCTTGCTCTCCTTGCTACAGTATACATCGGGTTAATTACCCGATGCGTACTGCAGCCACATGTCACAGTGCAGGAGCCGGCACTGGCAGCAAGAGCGGAGGCTGGTAACCAGCGTAAACATCGGGTAACCAGGGAAAGGTCTTCCCTTGGTTACCCGATGTTTACGCTGGTTACAGCTTACCGCAGCTGCCAGTGCCGGCTCCTGATCGCTTCATTTCGTCGCTCTCTCGCTGTCACACACAGCGATGTGTGTGTCACAGCGGGAGAGTGACGACCAAAAAATGAAGCTGGACATTCAGCAACGACCGGCGACCTCACAGCAGGGGCCAGGTCGTTGCTGGATGTCACACACAGCGACAGCGACGTCGCTGCAACGTCACAGAAAATGGTGACGTAGCAGCGACGTCGTTGTCGTCGTCGTTATGTGTGACACCAGCTTAAGGCTGATTCTCCTTATGTTTGGATGATTTTCTTACCACCCTGGTCGTGCCCTTTCACTTGCCAGTAGTAGATATGGTCTCGTTGGGTGCGCATGTGCGGGGCTGCCTCAGCATGAGTCCCCGCCAAGGGAGCTTCCTTAGAAGGATGCATGGGTTAACTGACGTTAGTGGAAGTATTCTTCCGATCCACGCTTCCCCTGGAATGACTGGATGAGGCGGACTCTATGTGCGGCGTCCCACCCCCTGCATGCGCCCAAACAGCGACGATCTCGCCCAAGACACCACATAATAAAACATGCACATTACACTTTCCTCAAGCGAGTAAGCCAGGTGAGAAACGCGTGTCAGGGCTACTCAAAACATCCAGTTATAAGTGCACTTTATAGGTGAGTCCGGATCACGATGATTCATGGCTGTTAGCTCTATCGGTAATAGTAATGGTAGCCTTTGAGGCTTAGGCTGCGTTACATGGGTGATATTAGATTTTTGTGTTGTTATAGCGCCACCAGGTGGCCATCTGTATTAGTACATGCAGTGGTACCTGCAATGTATTTCAATGACCCCGATCCTGCTGTACCGGAAGTCGCCGGATCCTGATAGACAGAATCCTGTTTTTTGTACTGAGCATGCCCAGAAAGCAGCTTGGCATGGTCAATACAGAAATCTCCCTCTCTCTCAGACAGAAGACCAGGATCGTGAAGGGGTGAGAGGGAGTAATAAAGATGGAGTCCCTAAGTGTGTCTGTGTATTTATTTCTAATAAAGTATTTTTTCTGTGTGATGTCTTTTTTTTAACTCTTTATTGGAGATTCTTAATGGCCGGGTCAAACTTGGCCTGACATTAGCAATCTCAGGCTTTATACCAGCAGGTAAAACAAAGCTGGTATTAACCCCTTATTACCCAACGTGCCACCCGGCACCAGGGCCGCTTGGAGAGATGTTGGACACAACGCCAGAAGATAGCGCTTTTAAGAAAGCGCCATATTCTGTGGCGACTGTTGACTGCAATTCGCAGCAGGGGGGGGGCCAAGAAAGCTTGGGCCACCCTGCACTGCGTATTCCCATCCCCAGCTGCCTAGTTGTACCTGGCTCGTCAGAAAAATTGGCCGAAGCCCATGTCGTTTTTTGTTTTTTTTAATTATTTCATGAAATTCATGAAATACTTAAAAAAGGGCTTCCCTGTATTTTTGGTTCCCAACCGGGTACAAATAGGCAGCTGGGGGTTGGGGGCAGCGCGTACCTGCTTGCTGTACCTGGCTAGCATACAAAAACAGGGTGAAGATGTCTTTTTTTTTTAGTTTTTGGGCAAAAAACGTTAAAAAAGGGCTTCCCTGGATTTTCCATTGCCAGTGAAGGTCATATAAGCAGTGGGGGTTAGCAGCCAGTAGCTGCTTGGGTTACCTTAGCAATAGAAAATGCAGCGGCAGTCCACACATTTTATTTTTTTACTCCCTAACCCTAGAGTTAGGGTTATGTGTTTGGGGTTTTTGTTTATTTTTTAATGAATTTAAAACAAAAAAATACTCATGGGCTACCGAGAACCCGAGCATTTTAGTGCTCACTCATTCCTACTTCTAACCATACAGCCAGCAGATCAACTAATCTGATCAGCTGACTCCAGTGTTGGCCGATTACTTGTTCTGGGTCCCCCTGCATCTATCGCAGCGTGTGCTGCCTGTGAGGTCAGCTGAATTCGGCCGACACTGGAGTCAGCTGATCTGAACTCTGTTGAACTCCAGCCCGAACACTCTGCGATGGATGCAGGGGGACACAGAAAGTAATCGGCCAACACTGGAGTCAGCTGATCTGAACTCAGCTGAACTCATGACCACACAACCCGAACATGGTCACACGTGATCGGCAGCAGGCAGTGATTGCTGTTAACCTGCATCCATCACAGCGTGTGCGGGATGTGAGATCAGGAGTTCAGCTTATTCCCGTTCAGCTGACTACAGTGCCAGCCGATATATTCTGTGTTCCCCTTCATCCATCACAAGTAGAAGTAGAAGCATACAATAAAATAACAATTGCGGTTGCATGCGTTGCACATTCAATCCACAGGATCCGGTCATATGCGGTTTGCATCCTGTCAAATGTGAAAGTAGCCTTACAGCTGGAGCAGGAAGAAGAAAGATAAGATGGCAGACTTACTTTGGGAGCTTACAGGAAGAAATCGCACAGACCAATTTTTGGGGCTCCACTCAAGGGGATCTGGGGCTGAGAAAAAAAGGAGACTGTCAGCTGATGATGAAATAGCTAGAAAAGTTATTGATCATTATCTCAAACCCATTGCCTCCTCTTTCTAGTCCGGCATTTCCTCTCTGCGGCGATCGCCATCCTCCTTCTTCTGAGGCCCATGTGCATGACGCGTCCTACATCATGCTCACTAGCTGGCATTGAGGTCCTGCGCAGGCGCACTTTGATCTGCCCTGCTCAAAGCAGATCCATGTATTGTAGTGCATATGCGTAAGAGATCTTTAACCCCTTAACAATCTGGTGGCTAAAATGATAGCACAGGGTCATGTGATGACTCCTGTAGCTCATATGACTCAGGTCCTGTAAGAAAAAGCCAAATACTGGCTGTTACAAGAGATGATAATTTCTCCCAGTCTAAATTGTGCTGCTCTGATTGGGATAAATAAATGAGTGATCAGACAGCTGATCCTAATAGCCCCCTAGGGGTACTAGTCAAATTTAAAAAAAAATTAAGAAAAAGTTTTGAAAAAGTAAAAAAAAAGTAAAAACACCTAAAAGTTCAAATCATCCCTCTTTTGCCCCACTGAAAAATAAAGGGTTAAAAAAAAATATATTCACACATTTGGTATCGCTGTCTTTAGCCCGGATATATATCAAAATATAAAATCATTTGTTCTGTTTGGTAAACGGCGTAGCAGCAAAAAAATTCCAAATGCCAAAATTACGCTTTTTGGTTGCCACAAATTTTAAGCAAAATGCAATAACAGGCAATGAAAACATAGCATCTGCGCAAAAATGATACTGTTAAAAACGTCAGCTCGAGATACAAAAAAAAGCCATCACTGAGCCATAGATTTAAAAAAATGAGAACGCTATGGGTCTCAGAAAATGGCGCAAAACGTCCGTCACTTTTTTCGGACAAACTTCTGATTATTTTTTTAACCCCTTAGATTAAAGTAAACCTATTCATGTTTGGTGTCTACAAACTTGCAGTAACCTCAGGCATCACAGCAGCACATCAGGTTTACCATATAGTGAACACAGTGAATAAAATCTCTCAAAAACAATAGAGCAATAACACTTTTTTTTGCAATTTCTCCACATTTGGAATTTTTTTTACCATTTTACAGTACACTGCATGGTAAAACTCACAGTTTCATTTAAAATTACAGCTCATTCTGCAAAAAATGAGCCCTCACATGACCATATTGACTGAAAAATAAAAAAGTTACGTCTGTCAGAAGAATGGCAAACCCCCACAAATACCGGAAAGTGTAAAGTCGGCCGGTCGTGAAGGGGTTAACCTTTCCTCGCGCCTGCACATTACAGTACTTTGATCAGCAGGGCAGATGAATGCGCCTGCGCAGGACCGCAATGTCGGCTCGTGTGGATGACGTAGACACATCATCCACACCGGACTGGGAAGAAGGAGGCCGAAGATCGCAGCAGAGAGGATGCGTCAGACCTAAAAGAGGAGGCACCGCACTGGAGAGCTGCGACACCCATTGGACTGGACCCACCCTAGGTGAGTATTATAAAAGTACTTTTTCCGTTTTACAGAGCAGCCTAGGCTCTTATATACAGTATTTTGGAATGCTGTATATAAGAACTCAGTGGTATTGGACACAGCTTGTAGTTCCCAAATCTGGTGACAGATTCCCATTAAAAAATCGGAAGGAACACAAACTTACACAATAAATCACCAACATATTTGTGCTTCTAAGGGCGTGATTTATTACGCCCAGTATCCATGCCAGAAAATCTACATAGGAATGACCACAAGGGACTTAACCTCTTACAGACATTGGACGTACTGGGTACATCGTAGATAATGGCGGTGTAATCATCGTCGGCTGCTGCAGTAAACCGGCACCGATTTCCGCACATATATGCTGATCTGAACAGCAGACATGTGTAGCTTACAAGCAAGGGTGGATCCACGATTCACCCATGCCTTTTAATCCCTTAGACCGCGCTGTCAAATACTGACAGCGCAATGTAATTGTCCATGGCAGGGAAATTTCCTTTCCTCGACGCCATCGGAGTCCCCGTGACGCGATCACGGGAAGCCGATGGTTGCCATGGTAGCACAGGGTTATGTCATGACTCATGTCGCTATCATGACTCACATCCTGTTACAGCCGGCTGGTTGTAACAGGGCAGCAGCATTTCAGCTGGTCAGAGCTCTGCCGCTCTGATCAGCAGAAATGAACAAGCGATCAGACAGCTAATCCTTACCCCTAGGGGGACTATTAAAATAAAAAAAGTTTAAAAAAAAGTTTTAAAGAATTAAAAAAAACAACTAAAAATTTAAATCACTCCCCATTCGCCCCACTAAAAATCAAAGGGTTAAAAAAATAATAAATATACACTCATTTGGTATCACAGAGTTCAGAAATGCCCAGTCTATCAAAATCTAAAATGAATTGATATGATCGGTAGACGGCGTAGCCGTAAAAAAAAATTCCAACCGGCAAAGTTAAGTTTTTTGGTCTTCGCAAATTTTGAGCAAAATGCAATTCCAGGGGGTCAAAACGTAGCATCTGCGCAAAAATGGTTCAGCTAAACATGCAAACAAATAAGCCATCAGTGAGCCCCATTTCCCGAAAAATGAGAACACTACAAGTTGCAGAAAATGGCGCTGAAAGTGCTCCAATTTTTTGGACAAACCTTTTTTTAACCCCTTAGATAAAAGTAAACCTAAACATGTTTAGTATCAACGAACTCATACCAACCTGAAGTATCACACCCATCAGTTTTACCATACAGTGAACACGGTGAATAAAGTACCCCATAAACCATTGTCCAATCACACTTTTTTGTAATTTTTCCGCACGTGGAAATTTTTTGCTGTTTTCCAGTACTATATATGTTAAAACTCATTGTTTCACTTAAAAGACCAATACGTCCCGCAAAAAACAAGCCCTCTTATGGCAAGATTGACGGGAAAAATAAAAAAGTTACGACTCTCGGAAAAAGGGGAGCAAAAAACAAAAACAGAAAAATCGTCCACGGGTTAGGGGGTTAAAGGTGTGAGTCCGTGAGCACATCAGGGACATTGAGAAAACAAAGACTCTACATGAGATGGAACACCTAAAAACCCTACCAAAACATTTCCAATTGTACCATAAATCTGACTCAAGCAAATTAATTATAAAGGCCATAGATCTGAGGTTAGAGGTGGTAACCTATTTAAGGCCCTTGCGCAACTTGAGTCACTTTATTTATAGATTGGACACAAGGACTCCTATTGGGCTCAATGAGAGCTTTGGCTGCTTTCTTTAATTGGGTATTTTTATGTGGTGTGAGAATGGGACTGTTTGTGTTAAAATATTTTTCTCTATCGCTTTCATTGGGGGACACAGGACCATGGGTGTATGCTGCTGTGACTAGGAGGCTGACACTAAGTAGACATAAAAAAAGTTAGCTCCTCCCTAGCAGTGCACACCCTGAGCCGGAGGCGGATCTATGCCAGTTTTTTGCTTAGTGTCGTAGGAGGCTGAAGTGGGCCCATATCTCTGTGGGCCAACCTCAGCTTAGGCTATTGCTTTTTTCCGTTTTTTCGTGCTAATACGGCGCCGCTCAGCCTTCTCATCTCTTCTAGGTTTTTTGTCTCTTCTGCAGGGTTGGAGTCCCTGCATCAGAGAGAACCCTCACCTTCTCCTCCCCTCCGGGAACCGTCCCCAGGGTTGTCTGGGGCTCGAGACGCCAGGCCCTATCCCCCTCCTGCCCCATGGTACCACCCCAGGGGCTGCTTGGGGACCGATATTTTTAATTTTTGTAAGGGCACACTCCCCGTCGGCCCCTATGGTACCATCCCAAGGGGTACTTCTGGTGGAGGCGACGAGGGATCTCTGCTCCAGGACCCGATGTCAGGATCGCAGACTGCAGCGCAGGAGCGCTCACAGCACCAGGCCTCCCCCAGCGTTCTTCCTCCTACCCTGGGCCCAGGCAGTGGATCTCTTCATGCAGCGCAGGAGCGCTCTGCATTTTTCCCCAAGCTCCCCAGCGTTTTCCCCCGGTGTCTCCCAGGGGCAGACTGGACTCACCGGCAGGCGCAGCATCACAGATTGGTGCCGTGGATCAGAGCGACGCCGCCAGGACGCAGGTAGGATCTTCTCCGCTAGCAGCGCTGCGCTCCCGGTGGCCGCTCACTAATTTAGCTTCCGGCTTCGGGCCTACATCAGGCCGGTGCGCTCCGCCCCCCTGTTTGCGCGCGCGCGCGTTTTTTCCGGCCACGCCCCCCTCGACTTCTGCCCGGAGACAGCCAGCTCAGTGCTGCAGCACGCCCCCATTCCTCCCAGCGTCCCCTATCATACAGGGAGAGGATCACATCTGCAGCGCAGGAGCGCTCAGCTACAACAGGCCTCCCCAGCGTTCACAGGGGATCGTGGTTACACAGCGCAGGAGCGCTCAGCAGCTTGGCAACTCTCCAGCAGGCAGGATGGGACCGAGCATCTCAGAGACGTCGGCAGAACGCAGGTAGGACTTCTCTGCTCTCAGCGCTGCGCTCCCGGCGGGCCACCCACTAATCTAGTCCCCTGCTTCGGCCTACCTCAGACCATCAGATCTCCGCCTCCCCGTGTTGCGCGCTCGTGTTTTTTTGTCCCAAGCATGACCCCTGCAGGTCCTGCCCGGTCCCTATCCGGGCAGCCCCCTACTGCAAAAAAAAAAAAAAAATGAAGGACGGTTTTTCTTCTTTAGCAAGGCTGTCCCTGCAGTTTCTGAGACCTCCGCGGACCTGGGTGGGAGACAGGACCTGGGTGAGTGCTGCTCCTGCTTAGGAACAGACTATATCTCTTTAATTTTTTTTTGTTTTTTCCCCCTTTTCTCCTGTCTCCCCACTAGCGTCACTAGTGTTTTTTTCCTAAGCACCCTATAGCTTTTTATGCACGCACAGCCGGCTAGGTATAATCCTCCCAATCCAGGCTACGCCCCCCGCTCGGCTTGCGCCCCATGCCACCGCCAGCACCCGAGCTCCGCTGCGCTCCCTTATCCGGAGGGGTAGACCCTCTATCCCAGTCTGTGGACTCTCTCTCAAGGGCGTCTAGGACCATCGCGCAGGCGTTGCAGTCGCTCCCTACACTCGGCCATGCTCCCCCGGTCCAGCTGACTCTGGACAACAGTCGGTCTGATCCAGACCCTACCACTGGATCGCAGAAGGGGACCTGCTGGGCCTCCTCTCAAGCCCTCCCGGAGATTTCCATCACCTCCAGGCCCCGAGTGTTCCTCGTCTCCGAGACCGGCCGACCCTTTTTTCAGGAGAAGAGTCGGATGCAGCCTTGATGCTGATTCCAGATCAGAGGACTGAGGTCAGAGGTAGGGTGGTTAGTCCGGCCAAAGCGGTAAGTCATATGCTAGAGCCCCAGACGGACTCTGTGGCTACCCAGTGCTTGCATGTCTCCTTTAACACAGGTTAAGCGGGCACACAGGCAATTTGGTGACCATCCAGTCGTTGCTGAAATTCTATACAAGCACAGACAACCAGTCAAGATATTCAACAAGGGTAAGTCGTTTGATCTCCTTTTTTCTCCCTTCCTGAGTCTCTCAGGAAGGAATGGACAGGCTCGCCTATGGTCGCCCTGCTGCTTTTTTTCCGGCGGTCATCTTTCAGCTCTCCCGCACGGGCCATCGCTCCGGTTTTTCTTCAGACGACAGACACAGTACTCCTTCTGCCCTCGCCGCCATCTAGCTGGCAGCATCCATGATGTCCGGGTCCGATAACCTCCACAACGGTTTTTCGCGCAGGATCGAGCAATCCGGAATTCACACTTGGCACACAGTTTGCTCTAGCAGGTGAGTACATACTCATCGCATCTCCGTCAGCAGCTTACTGCCCAGTGAAAGCGGCTAGCAGCACGGGGGCCATCTGTCGGGCGATCTGGCTCAGAGACTGGTATGCGGACGCGGTTTCTAGGATATCACTTACAGTCCTCCTCTTTACAGGAGGTCGTTTGTTTGGGGACTGGCTGGATCAGGTCATCGACGAGATCACGGGAGCTTCGGTTCCACACACACAAGAAAACCAGGTCCCCGCAGAGGAACAGGAAGATTCCGTACCTCAATCCATGCCCTTTCTGGCGTTTTCTCAGCCACGCCAGCCATCGACAACGACATCCAGATCACAGCGCTACCCCGCTAGATGACTCTTGGTCGTTGCGCGCGGGCGCAGACCAGGGAGAGGCGCCTGTCTCATCTCAATCACGTCTGGCGGACTTGGATCACGGACCCCTGGGTCGGCGAGTTGCTGGACTCAGGGGACATAATAGTTTTCTCCAGCAAGTCTATCGTCGGACATACAGGTCGCACCAGCACAGATGTTCCTGCGTCTGGCAATAGCAGATGATCATTTTTGGTGATTCTGTACCTGGTCGCCTTGTCGATCAGGGGTTCTTCTTTTTGACGACGGTCTCCTAAGTGTTTAGGTCACCATCGATATCCTGTCCCGACTAGGCTAGCGCATCATTTGGAAGAAGCCCTCTCTGACCCCGGCCAGCAGGATTACCTTTCTAGGCATGGAGTTCGATACCATCCAAGGACGCGTGTCCCTCCAAAGAGACCTCCAGATCCTCCGTCACTCCGAGCGGAGAGTCTTCAGTCGGATGGTGGCGGCAATAGAGGCGGTTCCGTTTGCCGCTTCCACCTTCGTCTCCTTCAGCTGACTTGGCCGAACAGATGGGACAATTCTCTGTTCACCTTGAATCGCAGGATCCATTTGACTCCGGGATACCGCCGCTCGTTTTTATGGTGGACCAGCGGCCCTCATCGGTCCAGTGGAATGTCTTTCATACCAGTACACTGGCAGGCAGTCACCATCGATACCAGTCTTCCGACTGGAGAGCGGTGTTCCGAAGCACACGGCTCACGATCGGTGGTCCTCCCAGGAGAGCCGTCTGCCTATCAATTTTGTTTTAGGGATCAGAGTATTTTCTGCGAGCCCTACAGATTTTTTTCAGCCCTTCATACAAGAATCGCCATCCAGAATCCAGTCGGACATCACCTGGGCGAAACAAGGAGCGTCATGGTGATGACATAGGTGAAGAAGATCGTACAGTGGGCATAGCCTCACCACTCCAGATTTTGTCCACATTCATTTTTCCCCGCCGTGGAGAATTGGGCAGCGGACTATATCAGCAAGGTCTGGTGGCAGGCGAATGATCCCTAAACAGAGAGGCTTTCGAATGGATCTGCCTCAGATGAGATATTCCGAATGTTGACCTGATGGCTTCTCGATTCAACAATCAAGTCACAAGAGTCCTCAAGAAACTCAGAGCAGAGGGCATCCTAGTGGCTCTCATTGCCATGGATTGACCCAGGCAAGCGTTGTTCGCAGAGCTCACGCAGCTCATCAGACACCCCATGGTGGCTTCCAGATCGTCTGAACTTCCTGTCGCAAAGTCCTCTTTTACATCAATATTCAGAGGTTCTCAATTTGACCGCATGGCTGTGGAACCATGGCTACTAGCCCAGGAAGGCGTTATCCCACAGGTGTTACAGACCATGGTCAAAACTCAGAAGCCTCCGTCTTCAAACAAAGGCCTCCTTTCAAGAGGGTGAGGTCAACGTCAACGCATCTCCACTGGATCTGTCACTCCCAGTGTTACTGGCCTTCCTACAGTCAGGCTTACAGGCGGGTCTCTCGCCAGCAACCTTCAAAGGGCAGGTGTCGGCTATATCTCTCTTTTCCAGAGAAATCAGGTGTCGGCTCTATATCTCTTTTCCAAAGAAATCTTGCATCTCGGCCGCAAGTCAGGACGTTCATCCAAGGAGTCGTCCATCTGGCACCGCTAGATCGTTCCCTGCTAGAACCATGGGACCTCCAGCTGGCTCTAGGGTCTCTTCAATTAGCCCCGTTCGATCCTCAATCTCACGCCTATCCGGGAAGGTGCCTTTGTTGGGGACAGTCACTTCAATCAGAAGAAGGTCTGCTCTGTAATCCCTCTCATGCGGGTCACTTTTTCTTGTTTTTTTCACCAAGACGAGATTGTTCGGCACCCGTCTCAGGTTTTTTCCTACCGGATGTAGTATCTGAATGAGGTGATGGTGGCTCCATCCTTCGGTCCAGCCTCCATTCGATTCTTGGAGAGGTCACGGCTTACACCGGATCTAGTGCGAGCTCGGAGGAGTTACGTTTCGAGATCCGCACCCCTCTGCATCTTGGACGGCCTATTCGTCCTGTCTACGGGACCCAGGAGGGGCATGCCGGCGTCCAAGGCTATCACTGCAAGTTAGGTCAGGCCGACCATATCAGAGGCCTACAGGATTAGAGTCAGGTTTTCTCCGAGGAGTGTAAAGGCCTTTCCACCGGTGCAATTGGGGCGTCTAGGACAGTCAGACGCCAGGCGTCAGCCAAGCAAGTCTTCAGAGCCGCCGCGTAGTCAAGCTTTTCTACCTTTTCCAGGTTTTCCAGGATACAGCAAGCGGCTTTGGCACACCTATGATAAGCCGGTTTACGTTTGCACCGAGCATTCTTACAGAGTTTTGGGTATATTTTGAATCTGTATGATTACTCCTGTACCCACCCAGGGACTGCTTTTGGACGTCCCATGGTCCTGTGTCCCCCAATGAAAGCGATAAAGAAGGATTTTTGTGTACCCACCGTAAAATCTCTTTCTCTGAGTCTTCATTGGGGGACACAGCACCCACCCTGTTTGGATATGGGGTTGCTCTTAGTTGCCGGGTGTTACTGGTTCTTTATGGAAACACGTTCTTCTGTACCCAGCTTATTTATGTTTTTTTTATATATATATATATATATATATATATATATATATATATAGATATATATATAGATATTTATATACAGTATAGGTTTAGATAAGATACTGTGTGTTTCTTGTTATTACTTTGATTAGTTATGGTTGTTCAGGTTTCTCCTACTACTGCTTGTACACTTAACTGGCATAGATCCGCCTCCGGCTCAGGGTGTACACTGCTAGGGAGGAGCTAACTTTTTTTATGTTTACTTAGTGTCAGCCTCCTAGTCACAGCAGCATACACCCATGGTCCTGTGTCCCCCAATGAAGACTCAGAGAAAGAGATTTGACGGTGAGTACACAAAAATCCTTCTTTTAATAGTTTTTTATCCATAATTTAGAGGTCTGTATATGCTAAAACCATACCCGTGGTGGTCTGCAAATTTTGAGGTACTTCACTCGACCCGCTCAGTGACTTAGATGTTGACTTTGATTGGGTCTTTTCCCTGAATGAAGTGCCTATGAGAAAATAAAAAATAAATAAAGGAAAATTAAATAAAATAAGATTAAAGCAGGCGCGTTATAACAATAGCAGCCCACAGCCACCCAGGATTGTCACATCCATTATATGTGACAATCCTGGCACTTTACCCGGCTCTTCCCGATTGCACTGGTGCGGTGGCAATCAGGCTAATAAGGGGTTAATAACAGCTCACAGCTGCCACTAAGCTCTAGATTAGTAATGGCAGGGTCTATGAAAACCCTACCCCCATTACTAATCTGGAAGTGAAAAGAAATAAACACAAACAAAAAATAAGATAAAAACAATACCCTATTTCACTCCTTTATTAACTCCAAAAACACGCAGGTCTGTGGTAATCCACACGAGGGCCCATGACTATTCCAATTGCCTTTCTACATCGCCATCGGAGGCCCCGTAATGCGATCATGGGAAGCCGATGGTTGCCATGGTAGCACAGGGTTATGTGATGACTCCTGTCGCTATCATGACTCACATCCTGTTACAGCCGGCTGGCTTTAACAGGACAGCAGCATTTCAGCTGTTCAGAGCTCTGCCGCTCTGATCAGCAGAAATGAACAAGCGATCAGACGGCTAATCCTTACCCCTAGAGAGACTATTAAAATAAAAAAAGTAAAAAAAAAGTTTTATAGAATTAAAAAAACAACTAAAAGTTTAAATTATTCTCCATTCGCCCCACTAAAAATCAAAGGGTTAAAAAAATAAAAAATATACACTCATTTGGTATCGCAGAGTTCAGAATTGCCCAGTCTATTAAAATATAAAATGAATCAATTAGATCGGTAGATGGCGTAGCCGTAAAAAAAAATCCAACTGGCAAAGTTACGTTTTTTGGTCTTCGCAAATTTTCAGCAAAATGCAATACCAGGGAGTCAAAACGTAGCATCTGTGCAAAAATGGTACAGCTAAAAATGCAAACAAATAAGCCATCAGTGAGCCCCATATCCCGAAAAAAGAGAATTTTGTTTACTTACCGTAAATTCTTTTTCTTATAGTTCCGTATTGGGAGACCCAGACATTGGGTGTATAGCTTCTGCCTCCGGAGGACACACAAAGTACTACACTAAAAAGTGTAGCTCCTCCCTCTGAGCCTATACACCCCCTGGAGAGCCAGATCTAGCCAGTTTAGTGCAAAAGCTGAAGGAGAATAGCCACCCACAAGTAAAACAGAGCAAGAACCGGAACAACCGGAGACTCTGTCCACGACAACAGCCGGTGATAACACGCGGAACAAGAAACTGCCAACAGGCAACAGAGAGGGTGCTGGGTCTCCCAATACGGAACTATAAGAAAAAGAATTTACGGTAAGTAAACAAAATTCTCTTTTTCTTTATCGTTCCTATGGGAGACCCAGACATTGGGACGTCTCAAAGCAGTCCATGGGTGGGAATAAACAGAAAAAACTGAGAAGTAGGCAGAACCAAACTTCACAAATGGGCGACAGCCGCCTGAAGGATGCGTCTGCCCAAGCTCGCATCTGCCGAAGCATGAGCATGCACTTGGTAGTGCCTTGAAAAGGTATGCAGGCTAGTCCAAGTGGCAGCCTGACAGACTTGCTATGCCGTAGCCTGGTGCCTGAAAGCCCAAGAGGCACCGACAGCTCTGGTCGAGTGTGCATTGATCCCCGGCGGGGGAGGCACCTGAGAACACTATTAGGCATCCGAAATGGTCGACCTAATCCAACGGGCTAAGGTCGGCTTAGAAGCAGAGAGGCCCTTACGCCGACCTGTGGTTAGCACAAAAAGAGAGGTGCACCGCCTAAGAGCAGCGGTGCGTGACACATAGATCCGGAGCGCTCGCACCAGATCCAGAGTATGCAACGCTTTTTCAAAGCGATGAACAGGAGCCGGACAAAAGGAAGGCAGCGTAATGTCCTGGTTAAGGTGGAAAGGAGAGACCACCTTAGGAAGAAAGTCCGGAGTCGGACGGAGAACCACATTATCTTGATGAAAAACCAAAAAAGGTGACTCCGAAGAGAGCGCAGCCAAATCAGAGACTCTCCTGAGGGAAGTTATGGCCACTAGAAAGACCAATTTCTGTGAAAGACGAAACAAAGAAACCTCCCTAAGAGGCTCAAAGGGGGGTTTCTGCAAGGCCGTGAGGACCAAATTGAGGTCCCAGGGATCCAAGGGCCGCCGGTAAGGCGGAATGATGTGACGCGCCCTGCATGAAGGTGCGGACCTGAGCCAGCCGGGCGATACGCCGCTGGAAAAGCACTGACAGAGCCGAGACTTGTCCCTTGAGAGAATTGAGGGACAGTCCTAGCTGCAGACCGGACTGTAGAAAGGACAGAAGGGTCAGCAAGGAAAAAGGCCAAGGAGCATGGCTGGAAGAGCGACACCAGGACAGGAAAATTTTCCAAGTCCTGTGATAGATTTTGGCCGAGGAAGACTTCCGGGCCCGAGTCATAGTGGAAATGACTTCAGGAGGAATGCCAGAAGCCGTCAAGATCCAGGACTCAAGAGCCACGCCGTCAATCTGAGAGCCGCAGAATTCTGGCGGAAAAACGGACCTTGTGAGAGAAGGTCTGGACGGTCCGGAAGATGCCACGGCACCTCCACGGACAGATGGAGCAGGTCTGGGTACCAAGCTCGCCTGGGCCAGTCTGGAGCAATGAGGATGACCCGACGGCCCTCCATTCTGATCTTGCGCAGGACTCTGGGCAAGAGAGCTAGAGGGGGAAACACGTAGGACAGACGAAACTGGGACCAGTCTTGAACCAGTGCATCCGCGGAGAATGCCTGAGGATCGTGGGAGCGAGCCACGTAAACCGGAACCTTGTTGTTGTGACGGGATGCCATTAGGTCCACGTCCGGAGTGCCCCACTTGCGACATATTGACTGAAACACTGCCGGATGCAGGGACCACTCGCCACTGTCCACGGTCTGACGGCTGAGATAATCTGCCTCCCAGTTTTCCACGCCTGGTATGTGGACTGCGGATATGGTGGACTTGGAGTCCTCCGTCCATTGAAGGATACGTTGTACCTCCAACATTGCCAGGCGGCTGCGTGTCCCGCCCTGGTGATTGATGTAGGCAACCGCTGTCGCGTTGTCTGACTGGACTCGGATGTGCTTGCCCGCCAATAGGTGGTGAAAAGCTAGGAGAGCCAGGAGCACGGCTCTGGTTTCCAGCACATTGATCGAGAGGGCTGACTCGGACGGAGTCCAAGTGCTCTGTGCTCGGTGGTGGAGACATACCGCTCCCCAGCCGGATAGACTGGCATCCGTGGTGAGGATCACTCAGGACGGAGCCAGGAAGGAGCGTCCCTGAGACAGAGAGAGGGGCCGAAGCCACCACTGAAGAGAGCTCCTGGTCCGTGGCGACAGAGCCACTAACCTGTGCAAGGAGGAAGGCCGCTTGTCCCAACAGCGGAGAATGTCCAGCTGCAGAGGACGCAGATGGAACTGGGCAAAGGGAACAGCCTCCATTGACGCCACCATTTGACCCAGCACCTGCATCAGGTGCCTGATGGAATAACGGCGGGGCCTCAGGAGAGAGCGCACCGCCAGTTGGAGGGACTGCTGTTTGATCAAGGGCAACTTCACAAGTGCCGGCAAAGTCTCGAACTGCATCCCTAGGTACGTGAGCCTCTGGGTCGGAGTCAGAGTGGATTTGGGCAGATTGACCAGCCACCCGAATTTGGCTAGAGTGGCAAGAGTGAGCGAGACACTCCGCTGACAGTCTGCGCTGGATGAAGCCTTGACTAGAAGGTCGTCCAGGTAAGGAATCACTGCCAACCCCTGGAGGTGCAGAACCGCAATCACTGCTGCCATGACCTTGGTGAATACCCGAGGGGCCGTGGCTAACCCGAAGGGGAGAGCCACGAATTGGAAATGTTCCTCTCCGATTGCAAAACGTAGCCAACGCTGGTGAGAAACTGCAATTGGCACATGCAGATAGGCATCTCTGATGTCGATGGATGCCAGGAAATCCCCTTGGGTCATTGAGGCAATGACTGACCGCAGAGATTCCATGCGAAAATGCCGCACCTGAACATGCTTGTTGAGAAGCTTGAGATCCAGGATGGGCCGGAAGGTACCGTTCTTTTTTGGAACTAGGAAGAGATTTGAGTAGAAACCTCTGAACCGTTCCCGGGCGGGAACCGGTACAATTACTTCGTTGGCCTGCAAGGATGCCATGGCCTGAGAGAAGGCGGCGGCCTTGGAGCAGGGGGGAGTTGACAGAAAAAATCTGTTTGGCGGGCTGGAAGAGAATTCTATCCTGTAGCCGTGGGAGATGACATCCCGCACCCACTGATCGGAGACGTGTTGACAGATAGTCAAGAGGAGGCTGCCTTAGCGGCAGCAGCTCCTGCGGCCTTCTGTGGACGCGCCTTTGTGCGCCAGTTGGATTTTTGGTCCTTGGCTGAGTTAGTGGACGAGGCCGAGGGCTTAGAGGACGACCAGTTGGAGGAACGAAAGGAACGAAACCTCGACTGGTTCCTACCCTGGACAGGTTTCCTGGTTTTGGTTTGTGGCATGGAAGTACTCTTCCCGCCAGTAGCTTCCTGAATAATTTCATCCAGTTGTTCACCGAATAGCCTGGACACAGCAAAAGGGAGCCCAGCAAGGTACTTCTTTAAAGAAGCATCTGCCTTCCACTCTCGAAGCCACAAGATCCTGCGGATAGCGAGGGAATTAGCCGAAGCCACCGCAGTGCGGTGAGAAGCCTCCAGCATGGCAGACATGGCATAGGATGAAAAAGCGGAAGCTTGGCAAGTTAAGGCAACCATTTCGGGCATAGATTCCCTGGCGAGGGAATGCATCTCCTCTAGAGAAGCAGAGATGGCTTTGAGAGCCCACACTGCCGCAAAAGATGGGGAGAACGAGGCCCCTGCCGCCTCATATACAGATTTGGCCAGAAGGTCAACCTGGCGGTCAGTGGAATCCTTAAGAGAGGTGCCATCAGCCACTGATACAACGGTCCAGGCTGAGAGTCTAGACACCGGGGGGTCTACCTTTGGTGAATGAGCCCATTCCTTGACCACCTCAGGTGGAAAGGGAAAACGGTCATCAGAACCACGCTTTGGGAAGCGTTTGTCAGGACAGGCCCTAGGCTTGGTCACAGCGGCCTGAAAACTGGAGTGGTTAAAGAACACACTCTTTGTCCTCTTAGGCAAGGTAAACTGGTGCTTTTCTGCCAGAGAGGGTTGCTCCTCTGATACTGGCGGATTGAGGTCCAGTACAGAATTAATGGACGCAATCAAATCACTAACATCTGAGTCACTTTCGGACAGATCAATGGGGCACATGGAGGTAGCCTCCGAGCCCCCTGTGAAAGTATCCTCCTCTTCCTGCGAGTCAGCTTCTGAAACAGAGCCGCGGGACGAGGAAGGGGAGGTAGCCCTGCGTCTCCTCTTAGGAGGACGGGGTCTGGGACCAGATGAGGAATCCTCTGTGAGCTCCGCTGAGAGAGCCCTAGCAGCAGAGGCGCCCTGTGAAGGGGGCTGATGCATGTTCAGCAAAGTCCGGGACAGCTGTCCCATGGAGTCGGCAAATGACTGGGAGATAGACCTAGATAAGGATTCTACCCAAGCCGGGGGTTCAGACACAGGAGCCGGAGCAGCCGGAGAGACCACTGTGGGTGCGATTCCAGGCTGAGGCATTGTCAGGTTAGAGCAGGCATCACAATGTGGATATGTGCTCGGTTCATGCAGCACGAGCTTACATGCAGTGCATGCTGAATATAGCCTTGGAGCCTTGCTCCTCGTGTGAGACGTGCTGCTGAAGTGGGGGCTCTTGCCAGAGTGACCCCCAGAGAGTATTACAGAGGCCCACAACCAGAGGTTGTGGCTTACCAGACCGCTGGAGCGGTGTTGTGTGCCCTCCAGATCCCTAAGCCCGGACCCCCAAGCACCTCAGCAGGGATGCTGCAGCCAGTGCTGATCGCAGAGAAAACGCTGATAAAATGGCGCCGGAGCAAGGAGAGGGGGCGGGACCTGCTCTGAGAGCGGGATCTGGAGGGCCAAAGAGACTTACAGGGGAGGAGACATGAACCCAGTGAGGAGTGTCCCTCCCCTGTGCAGAACGGCCGCTGGGCGGAGCCGCACTGTCCCTCTGCATGAATGACATGCGAGGGCAGTGAAACCGAAAGTAGGCCTCCGGCGAAGCCGGGACCTAAATTTGAGCAGTGCGGCCGGCGCGCAGGCACCATCGGCGCAGTTCTCAGGCGACAGCCAGAGAACCGGCCGGAAAAGTCAGAAAACTCACTCAGCACACTCTCCCAACATAATAAAGTACAGGGACCCCGAATGTAAACGTCTCAGGTACTTAGCTTGCTGAGATGCAGGGTTCCAGGTCCCTGGGGATGAGTGCTCCGTCCAGCAGGATCCTGAAGGGCTGCGGATGGAGACCGGTCTCCTGCCAAGCATGGAGAACCGTGCTGGCTCCCACTTCAAGCCAGAGCCCGAGGGATGGTGAAGGAGCGCGGCATGTAAGGCTCCAGCCGTGGAATCAACCTTAACAGCACCGCCGACACAGTGGGGTGAGAAGGGACATGCCGGGGGTCCAGAGTTGGACCCGCTTTTCTTCAAACTCTTTCCAAAAATGAAAAATCAGATGAGAATGCATGTGTGGATGTATGCCTCCTGAACACAAAGCAATGAACTGGCTAGATCTGGCTCTCCAGGGGGTGTATAGGCTCAGAGGGAGGAGCTACACTTTTTAGTGTAGTACTTTGTGTGTCCTCCGGAGGCAGAAGCTATACACCCAATGTCTGGGTCTCCCATAGGAACGATAAAGAAGAAGGGAATTTTGTTTACTTACCGTAAATTCCTTTTCTTCTAGCTCCAATTGGGAGACCCAGACAACAGTATAGCTACTGCCTCCGGAGGCCACACAAAGTATTACACTTAAAAGTGTAAAGGCCCTCCCCTTCTGCCTATACACCCCCCGTGGGATCACGGGCTCCTCCGTTTTAGTGTCAAAGCAAGAAGGAGGAAAGCCAATAACTGGTTTAAGAACAAATTCAATCCGAAGGAATATCGGAGAACTGAAACCATTGAACATGAACAACATGTGTACCCGAAAAAACAAAAAGCCCGAAGGAAACAGGGCGGGTGCTGGGTCTCCCAATTGGAGCTAGAAGAAAAGGAATTTACGGTAAGTAAACAAAATTCCCTTCTTCTTTGTCGCTCCATTGGGAGACCCAAACAATTGGGACGTCCAAAAGCAGTCCCTGGGTGGGTAAAATAATACCTCGTGATAGGGCCGTAAAACGGCCCTTTCCTACATGGGGGCAATCGCCGCCTGAAGGACTCGTCTACCTAGGCTGGCGTCCGCCGAAGCGTAGGTATGCACCTGATAATGCTTGGTAAAAGTGTGCAGACTCGACCAGGTAGCCGCCTGGCACACCTGCTGAGCCGTAGCCTGGTGCCGTAATGCCCAGGACGCACCCACGGCTCTGGTAGAATGGGCCTTCAGCCCTGAGGGAACCGGAAGCCCAGCAGAACGGTAGGCTTCAAGAATTGGTTCCTTGATCCACCGAGCCAGGGTGGATTTGGAAGCTTGCGACCCTTTACGCTGACCAGCGACCAGGACAAAGAGAGCATCCGAGCGGCGCAGGGGCGCCGTGCGGGAAATGTAGATTCTGAGCGCTCTCACCAGATCCAACAAATGCAAATCCTTTTCACATTGATGAACTGGATGAGGACACAAAGAAGGTAAGGAGATATCCTGATTGAGATGAAAGGGGGATACCACCTTAGGGAGAAACTCCGGAATCGGGCGCAGAACCACCTTGTCCTGGTGAAACACCAGGAAGGGAGATTTGCATGACAGCGCTGCTAGCTCGGACACTCTCCGAAGAGACGTGACCGCTATTAGAAAGGCCACTTTCTGTGAAAGGCGAGAAAGAGAAACATCCCTCATAGGCTCGAAAGGCGGCTTCTGGAGAGCAATTAGAACCCTGTTCAGATCCCAGGGCTCTAACGGCCGCTTGTAAGGAGGGACGATATGACCAACCCCTTGCAGGAACGTGCGTACCTGAGGAAGTCGTGCTATGCGCTTCTGAAAAAATACAGATAGCGCTGAGACTTGTCCTTTAAGGGAGCCGAGCGACAAACCTTTTTCCAAACCGGATTGCAGGAAGGAAAGAAAAGTAGGCAATGCAAATGGCCAGGGAGAAACTCCCTGAGCAGAGCACCAAGATAAGAATATCTTCCACGTCCTGTGGTAGATCTTGGCGGAGGTTGGTTTCCTAGCCTGTCTCATGGTGGCAATGACCCCTTGAGATAATCCTGAAGACGCTAGGATCCAGGACTCAATGGCCACACAGTCAGGTTCAGGGCCGCAGAATTCAGATGGAAAAACGGCCCTTGAGACAGCAAGTCTGGTCGGTCTGGTAGTGTCCACGGTTGGCCTACCGTGAGATGCCACAGATCCGGGTACCACGACCTCCTCGGCCAGTCTGGAGCGACGAGGATGGCGCGGCGGCAGTCGGACCTGATCTTGCGTAGCACTCTGGGCAACAGTGCCAGAGGTGGAAACACATAAGGCAGCCGGAACTGCGACCAATCTTGAACTAAGGCGTCCGCCGCCAGAGCTCTGTGATCGTGAGACCGTGCCATGAAAGCCGGGACCTTGTTGTTGTGCCGGGACGCCATTAGGTCGACGTCCGGCATCCCCCAGCGGCGACAGATCTCCTGAAACACGTCCGGGTGAAGAGACCATTCCCCTGCGTCCATACCCTGGCGACTGAGGAAGTCTGCTTCCCAGTTTTCTACGCCCGGGATGTGAACTGCGGATATGGTGGATGCCGTGTCTTCCACCCACCTCAGAATCCGCCGGACTTCCTGGAAGGCTTGCCGACTGCGTGTTCCTCCTTGGTGGTTGATGTATGCCACCGCTGTGGAGTTGTCCGACTGAATTCGGATCTGCTTGCCTTCCAGCCACTGCTGGAAGGCTTGTAGGGCAAGATACACTGCTCTGATTTCCAGAACATTGATCTGAAGGGTGGACTCTTGCTGAGTCCACGTACCTTGAGCCCTGTGGTGGAGAAACACTGCTCCCCACCCTGATAGACTCGCGTCTGTCGTGACCACCGCCCAGGATGGGGGTAGGAAGGACTTTCCTTTTGACAATGAGGTGGGAAGAAGCCACCACCGAAGAGATTCCTTGGCCGCCTGAGAAAGGGAGACGTTCCTGTCGAGGGACGTCGACTTCCCGTCCCATTGGCGGAGAATGTCCCATTGTAGTGGACGCAGATGAAACTGCGCGAAAGGGACTGCCTCCATTGCTGCTACCATCTTCCCTAGGAAGTGCATGAGGCGCCTCAGGGGATGCGACTGTCCTTGAAGGAGAGATTGTACCCCTGTCTGTAGTGAACGCTGTTTGTCCAGCGGAAGCTTCACTATCGCTGAGAGAGTATGAAACTCCATGCCAAGATATGTTAGCGATTGGGTCGGGGTCAGATTTGACTTTGAAAAGTTGATGATCCACCCGAAACTTTGGAGAGTCTCCAGCGCAACGGTCAGGCTGTGTTGGCATGCCTCTTGAGAGGGTGCCTTGACAAGTAGATCGTCCAAGTAAGGGATCACAGAGTGACCCTGAGAGTGCAGGACTGCTACTACTGCTGCCATGACCTTGGTGAAGACCCGTGGGGCTGTCGCCAGCCCGAAAGGCAGAGCTACGAACTGAAGGTGTTCGTCTCCTATAACGAAGCGTAGAAAACGCTGGTGCTCTGGAGCAATCGGCACATGGAGATAAGCATCCTTGATGTCTATTGATGCTAGGAAATCTCCTTGAGACATTGAGGCGATGACGGAGCGGAGGGATTCCATCCGGAACCGCCTGGTTTTCACGTGCTTGTTGAGCAGTTTTAGGTCCAGAACGGGACGGAAAGACCCGTCCTTCTTTGGCACCACAAACAAATTGGAGTAAAAACCGTGACCTTGCTCCTGAAGAGGAACAGGGATCACCACTCCTTCTGCCTTTAGAGTGCACACCGCTTGCAGAAGAGCATCGGCTCGGTCGGGAGGTGGAGAAGTTCTGAAGAATCGAGTTGGAGGACGAGAACTGAACTCTATCCTGTACCCGTGAGACAGAATGTCTCTCACCCAACGGTCTTTGACCTGTGGCAGCCAAATGTCGCCAAAGCGGGAGAGCCTGCCACCGACCGAGGATGCGGAGAGAGGAGGCCGAAAGTTATGAGGAAGCCGCCTTGGGAGCGGTTCTTCCGGCTGTCTTTTTTGGGCGTGACTGAGCCCGCCAAGAATCTGAGCGCCTCTGATCCTTTTGAGTCCTTTTGGACGAGGAGAATTGGGACCTGCCCGAGCCTCGAAAGGACCGAAACCCCGACTGTCCCCTCCTCTGTTGAGGTTTGTTTGAATTGTGCTGGGGTAAGGATGAATCCTTACCCTTGGACTGTTTAATGATTTCATCCAATCGCTCACCAAACAGTCGGTCACCAGAAAATGGCAAACTGGTTAAGCACTTTTTGGAAGCAGAATCTGCCTTCCATTCCCTTAACCACAAGGCTCTGCGTAAAACCACGGAGTTGGCGGACGCCACTGCCGTACGGCTCGTAGAGTCCAGGACAGCATTAATCGCGTAAGACGCAAATGCAGACATTTGAGAGGTTAAGGACGCCACCTGCGGAACAGATGTACGTGTGACCGTGTCAATCTGTGTAAGACCAGCTGAAATAGCTTGGAGTGCCCATACGGCTGCGAATGCTGGAGCAAACGACACGCCGATAGCTTCATAGATGGATTTCAACCAGAGCTCCATCTGTCTGTCAGTGGCATCTTTAAGTGCAGCCCCATCCTCCACTGCAACTATGGATCTAGCCGCAAGCCTGGAGATTGGAGGATCCACCTTGGGACACTGGGTCCAGCCCTTGACCACGTCAGGGGGAAAGGGATAACGTGTATCCTTAAGTCGTTTGGAGAAACGCTTATCTGGATAAGCGTGGTGTTTCTGGACTGCCTCTCTAAAGTCAGAGTGGTCCAGAAAAGTACTCAATTTACGCTTGGGATACCTGAAATGGAATTTCTCCTGCTGTGAAGCTGACTCCTCCACTGGAGGAGCTGGGGGAGAAATATCCAACATTCTATTGATGGACGCTATAAGATCATTCACTATGGCGTCACCATCAGGTGTATCCAGATTGAGAGCGGTCTCAGGATCAGAATCCTGATCAGCTACCTCCGCCTCATCATACAGAGAGTCCTCCTGCTGGGACCCTGACCAGTGTGATGAAGTCGAGGGCCGCTCCCAGCGAGCTCGCTTAGGCTGTCTGGGACTGTCGTCCGTGTCAGAGCCTTCACCCTGGGATGCATGGGACACCCCCGGAGCCCGGAGTTGTTCCAACTGAGGGGGACCAGGGAGCAATGATTCAACAGTGCCCATGGTCTGAGTTACCGGTCTAGACTGCAAAGTTTCTAGAATTTTAGTCATAGTCACAGACAATCTATCAGCAAAAACTGCAAACTCCGTCCCCGTCACCTGGACAGTATTCACAGGTGGTTCTCCCTGGGTCACCTCTAGCAGAGGCCCCGGCCGAGCAAGTGCCACAGGAGCCGAGCACTGCACACAATGGGGGTCAGTGGAACCTGCCGGTAGAATAGCCTCACATGCGGTACAAGCAGCATAGAAAGCCTGTGCCTTGGCACCCTTGCTTTTTGCGGACGACATGCTGTTGTCTCCTCTGAGCAATCTAGGAGGGTATATAGCCAAGAATCAATAACGACCGTACAGTGCAATGTATAGCATGCAAGCATAATAATACAAATGTACACTCCGGCACTATTGGGGTCAGCACCACAGGTGCTGCTTACCGCCCGCTCAAAAGCGGGTGTGTGGTCGCCAGAATCCCGTGTCTGGGTCTCCCAGAACTTGTCTCCCTTCTCCAGCTCAGACTGCACACAGGAATGGCTGCCGGCGTCCTGTGGAGAGGGGCAGGCCGTGGGCGTGCCTCAGACAAAGTGCGGGAAAGTGGCGTCCCACTGTGCCCAGTGTGAGGGCTGGAGTATGTAAAGTAGACTCCAGCCCTCGGCGCTGACGTTCTGTACAGCGTCCCGCCCTTCCCCTGACTGGCAGGCCTGGGGGCGGGAACGAAACGAAACTAGGCCGCAAAAGCCGGGGACTCGAGTAGTAAGCGCGGCCGTCATATATGCACGGCCAGCGCGTAAGTCCCCGGCGCACCACAAGTCCCAGCCGCGCCGCAGTGTAAAACTGACAGCAGCGGCCGGCGCGGCAGTTCCCAATACATTGACACACTCAGCAAGCTGTAGTTAGTCATGGCACAAGCGCACAGCGCTGTTGTCCCCGGCGCACTAACACACCCAGCAATGCTGTAGTGTGACTGTGCGCGGTCTGTACGGGGACACAGAGTACCTTGAAGTAGCAGGGCCATGTCCCTGAAGATACTCAGCTCCATGTCCAGCAGATTCCCAGGGGCTGTGGATGGAGCACGGCCTCAGTGCCTGGAGACCGGTAAGATCCCACTTCACCCAGAGCCCTAAGGGGGATGGGGAAGGAAAGCAGCATGTGGGCTCCAGCCTCCGTACCCGCAATGGGTACCTCAACCTTAACAAACACCGCCGACAAAAGTGGGGTGAGAAGGGAGCATGCTGGGGGCCCTAGTATGGGCCCTCTTTTCTTCCATCCGACATAGTCAGCAGCTGCTGCTGACTAAACAGTGGAGCTATGCGTGGATGTCTGACCTCCTTCGCACAAAGCATGAAAACTGAGGAGCCCGTGATCCCACGGGGGGTGTATAGGCAGAAGGGGAGGGGATTTACACTTTTAAGTGTAATACTTTGTGTGGCCTCCGGAGGCAGTAGCTATACACCCAATTGTCTGGGTCTCCCAATGGAGCGACAAAGAAAATGAGAACACTACAAGTTGCAGAAAATGCCGCAGAAAGTGCTCCAATTTTTTGGACAAACCTTTTTTTAACCCCTTATATAAAAGTAAACCTAAACATGTTTGGTATCAACGAACTCATACCAACCTGAAGTATCACACCCACCCATCAGTTTTACCATACAGTGAACACGGTGAATAAAGTACCCCATAAACCATTGTCCAATCACACTTTTTTGTAATTTTTCCGCACATGGAAATTTTGTGCTGTTTTCCAGTACCATATATGGTAAAACTCATGGTTTCACTTAAAAGACCAATACGTCCCGCAAAAAACAAGCCCTCTTATGGCAAGATTGACGGGAAAAATAAAAAAGTTACGACTCTTGGAAAAAGGGGAGCAAAAAACAAAAACGGAAAAATCGTCCAGGGGTTAGGGGGTTAAAGGTGGGATTCCGTGAGCCCATCAGGGACATTGAGAAAACAAAGACTCTGCATGAGGCGGAAGACCTAAAAACCCTACCAAAACATTTCCAATTGTACCATAAATCTGACTGAAGCAAATTAAAGGAGTTGTCCGACATTAGCTTACCAAAAAATGTTGAGTTTATCTGTGCTGTATTGTCATATAAAACACCCCTACATTGTTATTTTTGTTTTCTAACTTTTGTTCCTATTGAATTATCCCTTTATTCTCTGCAGTTCTTTGTTTACATTTTGCTCTAGCAAACTGACCACTTCCTGTGCAAAACCTCAGTTAGAGCTGGCACTGCCCGGCCTCAGTGTCCAGCCCCGTCCCCTGCCCGCCCCCTGCACACACATTCCCTGTCAGTATTCTACCCCAGCACCTGATCTGTTATCACTCTAGCAATGAAAATAACAGCCCCACATCGGGCTCTGCGCCACACACACACACACACACACACACACAACGCACGCACGCACACATCGGGCTCTGCGCCACACACACACACACACACACATAGGGCTCTGCGCCACACACATACACACACACACACAAACACACACACACACATCGGGCTCTGCGCCACACACATCAGGCTCTGCAACCCTCCCCCCCACACACACACACACACACACGGCGCTCTGTAGCGACCTCCCCCTCACCATCGTTCTGTATCGACCCCTACCCCCATAGGGAACACATGTAGGCTACATTCACATGACCGTTCCGTTTTTGCGGTCCGCAAAAAATGGCCAATTTTTTCACGGATACATCCGTGTCTTCCGTTTTTTTGCGGACTGCAAAAATTGGAAGCAGCAAGAAAGATAAATAGATGAGTAGATATAGAGATGAATAGATAGATATAGAGACAGAGAAATAGAGGGATGAATGAATGAACAGAGGGTTAGACAGATAGATAGATAGATAGATAGATAGATAGATAGATAGATAGATAGATGAGAAAGACATATAATGTCCTACCCCCCTGCATATTCTAAGCTGGCACCCTTTAGTGACTTTCATGTGGCACTAAAGTGTGCTTAGCCTTGTATTTATCCAAAAAATAAATAAAAAATAATTAAAAAAAAAACATACTTTTGTAGCCAGCTAGGGTAAAGCAGATGGTTGCAGCCTGCAAACCACAGCTGGCAGCTTCACCTTGGCTGGTAATCCAAAACAGAGGGCACCCCACGCTGTTATTTTAAATTAAATAAATAGTTTAAAACAAAAAACATGGGGTCCCCCCAAATTGGATCACCAGCCAAGGTAAAGCAGACAGCTGTGGTCTGGTATTCTCAGACTAGGGAGGCCTACTGTTATTGGACACTCCCCAGCCTAAAAATAGCAGGCCACAGCCGCCCCAGAAGTGGTACATCCATTAGATGTGCCAATCCTGGTGCTTCGCCCCAACTCATCCCGTGCCCTGGTGCGGTGGCAAACGGGATAATATATGGGGTTGATGCCAAATGTGTAATGTCACCTGGCATCAAGCCCTGGGGTTAGTGATGTCACGCGTCTATCAGATATCCGACATCACAAACCCAGTCAGTAATAGAAAAAAATAGACAACAAAAAAAATAGTTTTATTTGAAAAAACACTACTCAAAACATTCCCTCATTCACCAATTTATTCAAAAGAAAAACAAATCCAGGTCCGGCATAATCCAATAAGGGGGTCCCATGACGATCCATACCATAGTCAATGTACCAGTCGGCTGGGAGAGTAATGCAGTGACCTGAGCTAACATCAATAGCCCAGGTCACTGCAGGGGATGCCGAGCGCTGCTATCAGGAGGTTAGATGAAATCATTACCTGCGGTGACGATCTTCGCTTCACTCCTGTCAGATCTGTCCCTGACTTCTATGCCCGCCGCGTTCTCAGCAGTATCGCCCGAGACGTCACCGCTAGTGACGTGAGAACGCAGCGGCATAGAAGGCACTGACAGCGCTGACAGGAGTGAAGCGAAGATCGTCACAGCAGGCAATGATGTCATCTAACATCCCTGCCTGCGCTGCAATGTGAGAGGCTGCTGAGCCTGCAATGAAGGCAGCCGCGGGGCTGGAGCGGGACACAGACTGCACGGGCACTCCTGCTATCCTGAGCAGGGGGCCTGGTGCTGGCGGTAACACCGTGGGCGGGGAGAGTACGGGGTGCGGAGGAATGTGTGGGAGGGTGCAGGGAAGAGGGGCGGGGACTCCACACACTGTACCCGCCCAGCAGGGCGGCAACATGCTGTTCCAAATTTGCATGTCAACATGGTCCTGCCCATGTTGACATGAAATGACCGAAGCAGCAAAATCGTGGCAGGAGCGGTCACATGACCGCTCTGAGCCGGGGGAGAAAGGCTGACAGCAGGGCAGGTAAGTGGTCACTAGCTACTTACCTGCCCCAATGTAGCCCAATAGGGTAATAATGAAGAAAAGTCAAAATAAGCCGGATAACCCCTTTAATTATAAAGGCCATAGATCAGAGGTTAGAGGTGGTAACCTATTTAAGGCCCTTGCACAACTTGAGTCATTGGATTTATAGATTGGACACAAGGACTCCTATTGGGCTCAATGAGAGCTTTGACAGCTTTCTTTAATTGGGTATTTTTATGTGGTGTGAGAATTGGACTGTTTGTGTTAAATTATTTTTAATTGTTTCTTTTTCTATTTATCCATAATTTAGAGATCTGTATATGCTAAAACCATACCCGTGGTGGTCTGCAAATTTTGAGGTACTTCACTCGACCCGCTCAGTGACTTAGATGTTGACTTTGATTGGGTTTTTTCCCTGAATGAAGTGCCTATGAGAAAATAAGAAAAAAGATTATTATCTAAGAAAAGTGGAGAAAAACATTGTACAACAATTTAATTATAGTTAGGATACAACTATTATTTAATACATTTACTCAATAATTTAGTTTTTTGCATTTCTTGATTTTGCTTGCCGTATGGCATGTCATTTTTAATTTTGCATATAATATTTCTGTTTACACAACAACATGAACACTATGCACTTTTTTTGTTTGTCTATTGATTAGTGATGGACAGACCCGGACTCTAAAATTTAGAATCCGAGAGGTTTTAAAAATACCCTAGTACCGGACCTGGGCCTGGAGTTCTCAGGGAACTCCGGATAATGTTCCGGAACCTTTGGAAATAAAAAATAAAAAAAGGAAAAAAAGAGAATTTTGTTTACTTACCGTAAATTCTTTTTCTTATAGTTCCGACATGGGAGACCCAGACCATGGGTGTATAGCTTCTGCCTCCGGAGGACACACAAAGTACTACACTAAAAAGTGTAGCTCCTCCCTCCGAGCATATACACCCCCTGGATGACAGAATCCAACCAGTTTAGTGCAAAAGCTGAAGGAGGACATCCACCCATAAGTAGATATAGAGTAAAACCCGGAATAACCGGAACCTCTGTCTACAACAACAGCTGGTGAAAACACACGGAACAAGAACTGCCAACAGGCAACAGGGAGGGTGCTGGGTCTCCCATGTCGGAACTATAAGAAAAAGAATTTACGGTAAGTAAACAAAATTCTCTTTTTCTTCATCGTTCCTTATGGGAGACCCAGACCATGGGACGTCTCAAAGCAGTCCATGGGTGGGAATAAACAGAAAGCTGAGAAGTAGGCAAAACCTAACTTCACAAATGGGCGACAGCCGCCTGAAGGATGTGTCTGCCCAAGCTCGCATCTGCCGAAGCATGAGCATGCACTTGGTAGTGCTTCGAAAAGGTATGCAGACTGGACCAAGTGGCAGCCTGACAGACCTGCTGAACCGTAGCCTGGTGCCTAAAAGCCAGAGAGGCACCGACAGCTCTGGTCGAGTGCGCTTTAATCCCCGGCGGGGGAGGCACCTGAGCACATTGGTAGGCATCGGATATGGCCGACCTAATCCAACGAGCTAGGGTCGGTTTGGAAGCCGAGAGACCCTTGCGCTGACCTGCGGTCAGCACAAAAAGAGGTGCACCGCCTAAGAGCAGCGGTGCGTGACACATAGATCCGGAGCGCCCGCACCAAATCTAAAGTATGCAATGCTTTCTCAAAGCGATGCACAGGGGCCGGACAAAGGGAAGGCAATGAAATGTCCTGGTTAAGGTGGAAAGGAGATACCACCTTAGGGAGAAAATCCTGCGTCGGACGGAGAACCACCTTGTCTTGGTGAAAAACCAAAAAGGGTGACTCCGAAGAGAGCGCAGCCAAATCAGAGACTCTCCTGAGAGAAGTTATGGCCACCAGAAAAACCACTTTCTGGGAAAGTCGAAACAAGGGAACCTCCCTAAGAGGCTCAAAGGGGGGTTTCTGTAAGGCCGTGAGGACCAGATTAAGGTCCCAGGGATCCAAGGGCCTCCGATAAGGAGGAATGATGTGAGATGCGCCCTGCATGAAGGTGCGCACCTGAGCCAGCCGCGATACGCCGCTGGAACAACACTGAAAGAGCCGAGACCTGTCCCTTGAGGGAATTGAGGGATAGTCCTAGCTGCAGACCGGACTGTAGAAAAGACAGGATGGTCGGCAAGGAAAAAGGCCAAGGAGCATGGCCGGACGAACGACACCAGGACAGGAAAATTCTCCAAGTCCTGTGGTAAATCCTGGCCGAGGAAGCCTTCCGAGCCTGAGTCATAGTGGAGATGACCTCGGAAGGAATGCCTGAAGCAGTCAGGATCCAGGACTCAAGAGCCACGCCGTCAACCTGAGGGCCGCAGAATTCTGGCGGAAAAACGGACCTTGTGAGAGATGGTCTGGGCGGTCCGGGAGATGCCACGGCACTTCCACGGACAGACGGAACAGGTCTGGGTACCAAGCTCGTCTGGGCCAGTCTGGAGCAATGATTATGACCCGACGGCCCTGATTCTGATCTTGCGCAGGACTCTGGGCAAGAGAGCTAGGGGAGGAAACACATAGGCTAGACGGAACTGGGACCAATCCTGAACCAGCGCGTCCGCTGCCAAGGCCTGAGGATTGTGGGAGCGAGCCACGTAAACCGGGACCTTGTTGTTGTGCCGGGATGCCATGAGATCCACTTCCGGAGTGCCCCACTTGCGGCAGATTGACCGAAACACCGCCGGATGCAGGGCACACTCACCGCTGTCCACGGTTTGACGGCTGAGATAATCTGCCTCCCAGTTTTCTACGCCTGGGATGTGGACTGCGGATATGGTGGACTTGGAGTCCTCCGTCGACTGAAGGATGCGTTGTACCTCCAACATTGCCAGGCGGCTGCGAGTCCCGCCCTGGTGATTGATGTAGGCAACCGCTGTCGCGTTGTCTGACTGGACTCGAATGTTCTTGCCCGCCAACAGGTGGTGAAAGGCTTCGAGAGCTAGGAGCACAGCTCTGATTTCCAGAACATTGATCGAGAGGGCTGATTCGGACGGAGTCCAAGTGCCCTGTGCTCGGTGGTGGAGAAACACTGCTCCCCAGCCGGACAGACTGGCGTCCGTGGTGAGAATTACCCAAGACGGGATCAGAAAAGAGCGTTCCTGGGATAGAGAGAGGGGCCGAAGCCACCACTGAAGAGAGCTCTTGGTCTGTGGCGACAGAGTCACTAGCCTGTGCAAGGAAGAGGTCCGCTTGTCCCAACAGCGGAGAATGTCCAGCTGCAGAGGACGCAGATGTAACTGGGCAAAGGGAACCGCTTCCATTGACGCCACCATCTGACCCAGTACCTGCATGAGGTGCCTGATGGAATGACGGTGGGCCCGCAACAGAGAGCGCACCGCCCAATGAAGGGACTGCTGTTTGACTAAGGGCAGCTTGACAAGTGCCGGCAGAGTCTCGAATTGCATCCCTAGGTACGTGAGTTTCTGGGTCGGGGTCAGAGTGGACTTTGGCAGATTGACAAGCCGCCCGAATTGGACAAGCGTGGCAAGAGTGAGCGAGACACTCCGCTGACAGTCTGCACTGGATGAAGCCTTGACTAGAAGGTCGTCCAGGTAAGGAATCACTGCCAACCCCTGGAGGTGCAGAACCGCAACCACTGCTGCCATGACCTTGGTGAATACTCGAGGTGCCGTGGCTAGCCCGAAGGGGAGAGCCACGAATTGGAAGTGTTCCTCCCCGATTACAAAACGGAGCCAACGCTGGTGTGAAACTGCAATTGGCACATGCAAATAGGCATCTTTGATGTCGATGGATGCAAGAAAATCTCCCTGGGTCATTGAGGCAATGACTGATCGCAGAGATTCCATGCGAAAGTGCCGCACCTGAACATGCTTGTTGAGAAGCTTGAGATCCAGGATGGGCCGGAAGGAACCGTTCTTTTTGGGGACTAGGAAGAGGTTTGAGTAGAAACCTCTGAACCGTTCCCGAGCGGGAACCGGTACAATCACTCTGTTGGCCTGCAAGGATGCCACGGCCTGTGAGAAGGCGGCGGCCTTGGAGCAGGGGGGAGTGGACAGAAAAAATCTGTTTGGCGGGCTGGAAGAAAATTCTATCCTGTAGCCGTGCGAGATGATATCCCGCACCCACTGGTCGGAGACGTGTTGAAACCACACGTCGCCAAAGTGGGAGAGCCTGCCACCGACTAAGGACGTTGCTGGCGCGGCCCGATAGTCAAGAGGAGGCTGCCTTGGTGGCAGCGGCTCCTCCGTTCTTCGGAGGACGAGGCTTCGTGCGCCAGTTGGGTTTTCAATCCTTAGCTGAGTTAGTGGACGAGGCTGAGGGCTTAGAGGAGGACCAGTTAGAGGAACAAAAGGACCGAAATCTCGACTGGTTCCTGCCCTGGACAGGTTTCCTGGTTTTAGTTTGTGGCAAGGAAGTACTCTTCCCGCCAGTAGCTTTCTTAATGATTTCATCCAGTTGTTCACCGAACAGCCGGGTCCCAGAAAAAGGGAGCCCAGCTAGAAACTTCTTGGAAGCAGCGTCTGCTTTCCACTCACGAAGCCACAAGATCCTGCGGATCGCGAGGGAATTAGCGGAGGCTACCGCTGTGCGGTGAGACGCCTCCAAAATGGCAGACATAGCATAGGATGAAAAAGCCGAAGCTTGGGAAGTTAAGGCAACCATTTCGGGCATAGAGTCCCTAGTGAGGGAGTGCATCTCCGCCAGAGAAGCAGAGATGGCCTGAAGAGCCCACACTGCTGCAAAGGACGGGGAGAAAGAGGCCCCTGCCGCTTCATATACAGATTTGGCCAGAAGGTTAACCTGGCGGTCAGTGGAGTCCTTAAGAGAGGTGCCATCCGCCACAGACACAACTGTCCGGGCTGAGATTCTAGACACCGGAGGATCTACCTTTGGTGACTGAGCCCACTCCTTGACCACCTCAGGTGGAAAAGGAAAACGGTCATCAGAGGTACGCTTAGGAAAGCGTTTGTCAGGGCAGGCCCTGGGTTTGGTCACAGTGGCCTGAAAACTGGAGTGGTTAAAAAACGTACTCCTTGCTCTCTTAGGTGAGGTAAACTGGTGTTTTTCTACCAAAGAAGCTTGTTCGTCTGACACTGGTGGATTAAGGTCCAGTACGGAGTTAATGGACGCAATCAAGTCACTAACATCCGCATCACTTTCAGATAGATCAATGGGGTACATAGACGTAGCGTCTGAGCCCACAGTAAAGGCATCCTCCTCGCCTTGCGATTCAGCACGTGAATCAGAGCCGTGGGACGAGGAAGGAGAAGAGTCCCTGCGTCTCCGTTTAGGAGGACGGGGTCTGGGATCAGATGAAACATACTCTGTGAGCTCTGCAGAGCGAGTCGGAGCAGCAGAGGCACCCTGAGAAGGGGGCTGATGCATGGTTAGCAGAGTCCGTGACAGCTGTCCCATGGAGTCGGCAAAGGACTGGGAGATAGCTTTAGAAAACGATGCTACCCAAGCCGGGGGTTCAGCCACCGGGGCTGGAGCAGCCGAAGGGACCACTGGGGAGACTCCAGGCTGAGGCACCACCACGGTAGAGCAGGCATCACAGTGTGGATATGTGCTCGGTTCGGGCAGTATGAGCTTACATGCAGTGCATATAGAGTAAAGCTTTGCAGCCTTGCTCCTAGTGACAGACATGCTGCTGAGGTGGAGGCTCTGTAGTAAAGAATTCACTCCTTCAGAAAGACCCCCAGAGAGTGTATAAAAGTCCACAACCAGAGGTTGTGGCTTACCAGGCCGTTTTTGTGTGCCCTCCGGATTCCCAGCTTGGACCCCCAGACAGCTTGCAGAGCTGCAGCAGCCAGCGCCGATCAGTGTGAAAACGCTGAGAAAATGGCGCTGGAGTGAGGAGGGGGGGCGGGGGTTAATCCAAGAGCGGGAACCGGAGGGCTAAGGAGAAATACAGGGGAGGGAAACATCTCCCCAGAGAGGAGTGTCCTCCCCTCTGCTGAACGGCCGGTGGGCGGCGCCGCACTGTCCCCCTGCATGACTGACATGCAGGGGAAGAGAAACGAAAGTAGGCCGCGGCCGAAGCCAGGGCCTAAATTTATCCATGCGGCCGACGAGCAGGCACCCTCGGCGCGGTTCTCAGGAAAAAACCAGAGAACCGGCCGGAAATCACAGCAAAGGAACCCCTGGTGCCGCCATGCTCAAATAACACACTCTCCCCACACAAGGGACCCCTGAATAACGTCTCATATACTTAGCTTTTTGAGACGCAGGGCCATGTCCCTGAGGGATGAGCGCTCCGTCCAGCAGGGGCCTGAAAGGGCTGCGGATGGAGACCGGTCTCCTGCAGAGCAGTGAGAACCGTGAAGGCTCCCACTTCAAGCCAGAGCCAAAGGGGATGGTGAAGGAGCGCGGCATGGAAGGCTCCCGCCTTGAGATCAACCTTAACAGCACCGCCGACACAAAGGGGTGAGAAGGGACATGCCGGGAGTCCAGGATGGACCCGCTTTTCTTCCAATTCTTTAATTAAAAATCAAAAGAGGATGCATGTGTGTGTGACCTCCTGAACACAAAGCATTGAACTGGTTGGATTCTGTCATCCAGGGGGTGTATATGCTCGGAGGGAGGAGCTACACTTTTTAGTGTAGTACTTTGTGTGTCCTCCGGAGGCAGAAGCTATACACCCATGGTCTGGGTCTCCCATAAGGAACGATGAAGAAATAAAGAAAATAAGAATAAAGCATGCGCGTTATAACAATAACAGCCCACAGCCACTCAGGATTGTCACATCCATTAGATGTGACAATCCTGGCACTTTACCCGATTCTTCCCGATTCCCCTGGTGCGGTGGCAATCAGGCTAATAAGGGGTTAATAACAGCTCACATCTGCCACTAAGCCCTAGATTAGCAATGGCAGGGTCTATGAAAACCCTACCCCCATTACTAATCTGTAAGTGAAAAGAAATAAACACAAACACAAAATAAGATAAAAACAACACCCTCTTTCACTCCTTTATTAACCCCAAAAACACCCAGGTCTGATGTAATCCACACGAGGTCCCATAACGATTCCAGCTCTGCTACATCTGAAGTGACAGCGCATAGAATATGACCACCCGCTGTGATCTTAAGGCAGAGAATGAGTCGCAGCGATGTGTGGTGACGTAACGTAGGTTATTTGCGGTCACAGCTGGAGGTGCCCATTGTCATCCACCTATGATCGCAGGTAACCTGACCTCAAGTGACCTCATTGAACTGAGTGACCACTACTGGGTTGGGTTTGTTATTCGGTATGAATACACAAATGTAGAAATGATTGGATTTGAACAATCCGAACCCGAATATTTTAGCATTCGCCCATATCTAGTCATCACTAATGATAATTTTAAGGATGTCTAAAACTGATCAACTGGGAAAAGGTTGTTGCATTACTCGTAAATCAAATGCCATGTCCTTCAATTTGTCCAATTATTAATACCAGGTTTTGGTTAAAATGAGGCTACCATTTCAAGGTTCATTTTTCATCAAGGAGAAACTAAGCTGAAAATCTATCTTTTGAACCATGTGCATTGAATATTTTTTTGGTATGGTATCAGAGGACTCAGGAAGGAAAAATGTATGTAACAAAATTAAAACATTGTCGTCCATTTGGCTTATCCCTAATCTATTAATTTTACATCTAGGTGGTAAGATAGATGACATCTTTATTATCTTGAGAAGTACCGGTCCTGAACTGCAGAGCTTCATGACTTGGTTGAACAATAACCCATATAACATCAAACTAACCTATAAGGCAGATCGGGAGGCAATTGATTTTCTGGACTATAATATAAAAATGGGGTACCAGACAGAAAAGGGTACTCCACGGGTACAATTATTATCAACAAGTAAGAGGGAAGAATCTTTTCTCTTTCGTTTCATTGGGGGACACAGGACCGTGGGTTATGCTGCTGCTGTCACTAGGAGGCTGACACTAAGTAGACAAAAAAAGTTAGCTCCTCCCTAGCAGTATACACCCTGAGCCGGAGGCGGACTCAAATCAGTTTTTGCTTAGTGTCGTAGGAGGCTGATGTGGGCCATCTCGGCCCCCCTCAGCTACATTTTTCTTGCGTATGTCATTTTTTTCGGCGACGCTCATCGCTCTCATTCTCCTTTTTCTCTGTTTCTGCAGGTGTCGCCTATGTTCACCCTCATTCCCTCCAGCCCTGTGGGTACTACTCCCCAGGGTCGCAGAGGTTTGAGGTGTCGGGCCCTCTCCCCCGTCCATTCCCGTGGTACCACTCCCGGGAGTGCATGTGGGGCAGATCCTACATGGGCACCCCTGATCCACCGTGCGGTATTACTCCAAAGGGCGCACAGGGACAAGCTAAAGAGGTTGGACCCCCGCAGCGTTTTCACCTTTTCGGATGGGGCCCACATCGCTGCCTACAGTCGCAGAAGAGCTTCTTCCCTCCATCAGGCGTCCACCTCTCTGCCTCTCTAGACGCCTCTCCCCGCGTCCCTGAAGCCCACAGCCTTACCTTCAGGTGTGCGCTGCACACAGGCAAGTGCAGAGCCCACTGCCTGCACACCGGACCATCCCTGGAGCGGCACCGCAGATGTCAGGTAGGACAGTCTCTCCCCTACCTTCTCCCCCTCGGGCGGCTGAAAATTTAAGCCCCGGTCTCGGCCTAGTCTCCCTGCGTCCCAGCCACGCCCCCCGCTGCAACGGTATTGGCTTGCCGGCCGTTCCGCCCCCGACTCCGCCCACCGCTCAGCCTCCAGGCATCACAGTGTGGGCGGTGGATGCCCTGTTTCCCGCCCTCATACGGCCCCTCCCCCAGCCAACTCCAGCTTCTCTTCACCATCTTGTTCTGCCTCCCAGTCTGCCTGTGTAGCCCAGCTTATCTATTAGCAGAGTTGCTTCTAGGTACTTTTGCAATGGCCTCATTTTGTATGATGAGGTCTTGAGAACTATAAGCTTTGTTACACAGGTAGATTAGCTTTAATCTGTCACTTTATGTGGATGCAAGGCAGAGTGTACATTGTCTTATAATAATAATGATAAATGCTTCCCCTTAGCAAGGTTTACTTATATAGGAAGGTTTGTGCTTAGATGTGGGTCAATTTAGCTCATTATGCTATCAATCAGCTATCTTGAGACAGAAAAAGAGAATTTTGTTACTTACCGTAAATTCTTTTTCTTATAGTTCCGTCATGGGAGACCCAAACCATGGGTGTATAGCTTCTGCCTCCGGAGGACACACAAAGTACTACACTCAAACGTGTAGCTCCTCCCTCTTAGCATATACACCCCCTGCTAGCCAGTCCTAGCCAGTTTAGTGCAAAAGCTGAAGGAGGACATCCACTCACAAGTAGAGACAGAGTAAAACCCGGAACAACCGGAACCTCTGTCTGCAACAACAACAGCCGGTGAAGACACACGGAACAAGAAACCTGCCAACAGGCAATAGGGAGGGTGCTGGGTCTCCCATGACGGAACTATAAGAAAAAGAATTTACGGTAAGTAACAAAGAAGGGAATTTTGTTACTTACCGTAAATTCCTTTTCTTCTAGCTCCTATTGGGAGACCCAGACGATTGGGTGTATAGCACTGCCTCCGGAGGCCACACAAAGCATTACACTTAAAAGTGTAAGGCCCCTCCCCTTCTGGCTATACACCCCCAGTGGGATCACTGGCAGCTCAGTTTTAGTGCTAAAGCAAGAAGGAGGAAAGCCAATAACTGGTTCAAACAAATTCACTCCGAAGTAACATCGGAGAACTCAAAACCATTGAACATGAACAACATGTGTACCCGAAAACAACCAAAAATCCCGAAGGACAACAGGGCGGGTGCTGGGTCTCCCAATAGGAGCTAGAAGAAAAGGAATTTACGGTAAGTAACAAAATTCCCTTCTTCTTCGGCGCTCCATTGGGAGACCCAGACGATTGGGACGTCCAAAAGCTGTCCCTGGGTGGGTAGAGAAGAAGGGAATTTTGTTACTTACCGTAAATTCCTTTTCTTCTAGCTCCTATTGGGAGACCCAGACGATTGGGTGTATAGCACTGCCTCCGGAGGCCACACAAAGCATTACACTTAAAAGTGTAAGGACCCTCCCCTTCTGGCTATACACCCCCAGTGGGATCACTGGCTGCTCAGTTTTAGTGCTAAAGCAAGAAGGAGGAAAGCCAATAACTGGTTCAAACAAATTCACTCCGAAGTAACATCGGAGAACTGAAAACCATTGAACATGAACAACATGTGTACCCGAAAACAACCAAAAATCCCGAAGGACAACAGGGCGGGTGCTGGGTCTCCCAATAGGAGCTAGAAGAAAAGGAATTTACGGTAAGTAACAAAATTCCCTTCTTCTTCGGTGCTCCATTGGGAGACCCAGACGATTGGGACGTCCAAAAGCTGTCCCTGGGTGGGTAGAGAAATACCTCATGTTAGAGCTGCAAAGACAGCCCTCCCCTACGGGGAGGCAACTGCCGCCTGCAGGACTCTTCTACCTAGGCTGGCGTCCGCCGAAGCATAGGTATGCACCTGATAATGTTTGGTGAAAGTGTGCAGACTCGACCAGGTAGCTGCCTGGCACACCTGTTGAGCCGTAGCCTGGTGTCGTAATGCCCAGGACGCACCCACGGCTCTGGTTGAGTGGGCCCTTAGCCCTGAAGGAACCGGAAGCCCAGCAGAACGGTAGGCTTCAAGAATTGGTTCTTTGATCCATCGAGCCAGGGTGGCTTTGGAAGCCTGCGACCCTTTGCGCTTACCAGCGACAAGGACAAAGAGTGCATCGGAACGGCGCAGGGGCGCCGTGCGGGAAATGTAGATTCTGAGTGCTCTCACCAGATCTAACAAATGTAAATCCTTCTCATACCGATGAACTGCATGAGGACAAAAGGAAGGCAAGGAGATATCCTGATTTAGATGAAAAGAGGATACCACCTTAGGGAGAAACTGAATGGGGCGCAGCACTACCTTGTCCTGGTGGAAGACCAGGAAAGGAGCCTTGGATGACAGCGCTGCTAGCTCAGACACTCTCCGAAGAGATGTGATCGCTACCAGAAAAGCCACTTTCTGTGATAGTCGAGAAAGTGAAACATCCCTCAGAGGCTCGAAAGGCGGCTTCTGGAGGGCAACTAGTACCCTGTTCAGATCCCATTGATCTAACGGCCGCTTGTACGGGGGTACGATATGACAAACCCCCTGCAGGAACGTGTGCACCTTAGAAAGTCGTGCTAGACGCTTCTGAAAAAAGACGGATAGCGCCGAGACTTGCCCTTTAAGGGAGCCGAGCGACAAACCTTTTTCTAACCCAGATTGCAGGAAAGAAAGAAAAGTCGGCAATGCAAATGGCCAGGGAGACATTCCCTGAGCAGAGCACCAGGATAAGAATATCTTCCACGTTCTGTGGTAGATCTTAGCAGACGTGGGCTTCCTAGCCTGTCTCATGGTGGCAACGACCCCTTGGGATAATCCTGAAGACGCTAGGATCCAGGACTCAATGGCCACACAGTCAGGTTCAGGGCCGCAGAATTCCGATGGAAAAACGGCCCTTGGGACAGTAAGTCTGGTCGGTCTGGTAGTGCACACGGTTGGCCGACCGTGAGATGCCACAGATCCGGGTACCACGACCTCCTCGGCCAGTCTGGAGCGACGAGTATGACGCGGCTGCAATCGGATCTGATCTTGCGTAGCACTCTGGGCAGGAGTGCCAGAGGTGGAAACACATAAGGGAGCCGGAACTGCGACCAATCTTGCACCAAGGCGTCTACCGCCAGAGCACTTTGATCGCGAGACCGCGCCATGAAAGTCGGGACCTTGTTGTTGTGCCGAGACGCCATTAAGTCGACGTCCGGCACCCCCCAGCGGCAACAGATTTCCTGAAACACGTCCGGGTGAAGGGACCACTCCCCTGCGTCCATACCCTGGCGACTGAGGAAGTCTGCTTCCCAGTTTTCCACGCTGTGATACCAATGTGATATGACTGAAAGAATGTGTGATTAGATAGGAATCAAATCATAATCATAAGATAGGAGTGATCCCAGATATTATTTGATCCATCAATAATTCAGTATCAAAGAAGATGTCCTTTGGAGGGCCAAAATGATGACCAAGGAATATATGTCTTGAAGCAGTTGAAGATAAAGGAAGTAACATTTACAGTTCCACTTACAGGAAACTTGTGGTTAGCTTAAAGACAGTTTTAAGGATGAAATTTACGGCTCATTGCAATATTTCACTAACACTGGTCAAACTGTGGTCAGCCAGTTGTCAACTGACAGGATGTGCTGGAAATGTGCAGGAAGCTGCCGTTACCTACAACATTTTGTGGTCAAGTTACATGAACATGACTCAGCTGTCATATGCTGGTGACCATTTAGACACAACCTACAATATTTTCCTATAAAATATACACGGAACTCGCTTAAGGTAGGGAAATACCTTCCAGGACATTGAAGTGTACGTACTCACTGTTCCTGTGATGCCATGCCATGTTGATTCCTTATCTTAACTCGAGTTCCCTCCGATGTGAAAGGATTGCTACAACATAACGGTAATGTTGATGCATATTTCTGTTATTGTATAAGTTTCTATGACTATAAGATTCTAAATGCCTATGTACCATTGATTATATTCATGTGCTATTAAAATAAATAGTATCTTGCTATAAAGAATATTAGTATTCGTGCCTGATTAGGATATCAGTGAGCGCTTCGTAAGTACGGGCTTTCAGCCCCCTTTTTAGTAGAATTTAGCAAGACATAAATTGGCGTAGTCGGCAGGATTACTTCTATTAGAAGTAATTAACGAATTTTTGTAATTTAGAAGTTAAAAACATATATTTGGCAAATTTCCAGATATTTTTCAATCTTTTTGCATAGTGTCAAAATGTTCAGAAAACGTAAGGATAATGTTAAGGAGGTTGTTGTGGAGATCCCCGGCTGGACTGAGGCTCCCTACAATCTTATAGCACATGAATTGGTCAATTGTGGATTGGCAGAAAAATGGCAGAATAAGCTCAAGGGTAGTGAGATTACTGATGTTGTTAATGTACTCAGTGGTGTCCCTGTGAAAGCAGGTGATGTAGTGTCTTTAGGACGGCGCATCTGGATTTTGGCAAGTGCATATCGCGAGATGCATGAGCGTAATCTAAAGATGCAAAAGAAATGTTCCCAAATGGAACAAAAGATGATAGAATTAGGTGGCCAGAAAACAGTTCTGGAATGTAATACCAGACTGTTGAAGGATAAATTGGAACATTATCAGAATGTGGCAGAAAAAGCTGCCGTAAAAATCGCTCAAAATAAGTACAAGAAAAGAAGAGGAAAAGTAAATAAAACCAAAGTACATAAAAGTATCGCCTCAGCTTCTGTAAACTGGGATCCCGATACTTGGGATGGGGATGTGTGGGATTCATCTTCATCATCTGATGAGGAGGATTACCATAAAGGGAAGATTCAGGCTAATCCCGTGAGGAGGCGCTTAGAGAGGACAGAGAATGAGATCATCCGGGAACATGTCCGGGATGGTCAGGGGAATCTGCAATATGACGAAGATGGTAATGCCATCACAAATGAGAGAACGATTCCTCATGTAAAAAATCGAGTAACCATTGAAGATTACTCTCAGGGAGAAGTTGATAGCATTTTAACACAGTTTAGACAAAAACCAGGAGAAGGAGAAATTCCCTGGTTGGTCAGGGTGCACGATCTCGGAGGAGGTGGAGTGCACTTTGACGCCGGAGACGTGGCAAAATTTGTCACCATGTCTCGGGACCCAGTAATTCAGAGATCAATAAAAAATTATTTTGTTGATCATAATGAGCATGGTACTCAAAACTTAATCATGATCTTAGCCCATGCTTTTCTGGACAAATACCCATCAGAAGCAGACTTTCCTATCAATGATAAACCTTGGTATACCTTAAAAGATGGTATGGAAAGGCTGAAGGAAGAGGCAATGAGAAATGCTCTTCCTCTTTTGGGAATGGATGATGATTATCTCCAGTACCCATTAACAGCCAGCATAAGAAATAGGCTGGTTAAACATGCTCCTCCAGCATATAAAACAGTTATTTTAACCTTAACTGTAGCACTGACTGGAGAATCAATCGGTGTAGTTCTAGGGAGGATGAGGGAGTTACAGGATATGGGACAGTGGGATAAATCATCCCCTGGAGGCCATGTTGGTAACAGTAAGCCAAACAATCCTGATTGGAAAGGGAAATCAGTAGGGGAGGCCCCACGGGTGTCTCGCAAAGACATGTTCCAGGCTTTGCTTAAAGCCGGGATCAATAAGGAAAGGATTGATGGAAAGGAGACAGGAGAATTATGGAAGTTGTACAAACAGAAAGTTCTATCTGCAAAGAAAGTGACCACTACAAATATGGAAGGGGGTTCAAAAACCCCCAAGGTAAAGAAATCAGAGGGAAAAGGGGAAAAAACCCCAAAGAAAGTGTCTTGGGAAGATTTTCAGTCAGTTTATCCATGGGAAGAACTGGCTGCAGCCGTGGCCACAAAGGTCACGGAAGGAAGGGGTAATGCACAGACTGAAGTCTGTGTAAATGAAAGTTCAGAAGGAAGTGATTTACTATAGGTAGCCAGCCAAGCCCCCCTAATGATAAAAAGGGACGAACGTCCCTACGTCAATCTTAGCATACATTGGAAAGGGGGAAATGTTCAAAGAGTCCCAGCTTTGATTGACACGGGGGCGGAGGCTACTTTAATTCATGGAAACCCAGAAAAAATAAAAGGACCTAGAGTAAAAATTGCTGGACTAGGTGGTCAAGTGATCACTGGGGTTCAGACACAGGTAGCTTTGAAGATAGGTAATTTACCTATCAAGAAGTATACGGTGCTGGTAGTTCCTATACCAGAATATATTTTGGGAATTGATGTCCTAAAAGGGATGACTCTTAATCTAACAGAAGGAAAATTCTCCTTTGGGATTAAGTCTTGTCATAAGGAAATGCGACCAGTGGTGGTGGGCAAAGTCAAAATGCCCCCTGTACATGTGCCTCCAGCTACAAAAATGGTAGCTATGAAACAATATCGAATACCAGGAGGTCACAGAGAGATAGGAGAAACCATTAAGGAATTGGTAGAAACTGGGGTAATGCGCCCTACTACTACCACATGGAATAATCCTGTCTGGCCAGTTAAAAAGAGTGATGGCTCCTGGCGCATGACAGTTGATTATAGGGAGTTAAACAAGAATACTCCTCCCTTGACAGCTGCAGTTCCGGATACAATAACGATTGTGGAAAATATTCAGACTCACTCCGGAACTTGGTATGCAGTAATTGATTTGGCAAATGCTTTCTTTACTATACCTATAGAAGAGAAGGCTCAAGATCAATTTGCATTCACTTGGTTAGGAAGACAATATACCTTTACCAGGTTACCCCAAGGATGGCTACATAGCCCCACAATCTGTCACCGGACGGTGGCAGAGCATTTGGATGGATTTGATCTACCATCAGAAATGCAGATCTCACATTATATCGATGATATAATGATACAAGGACAAGATGAGCAAAGTGTGAAAGATCAATTGACAAAACTGATTGCTCATATGAGAAGTAAAGGATGGGAAATCAATGATGCCAAGGTTCAAGGACCGTCTCAGGTGGTAAAATTTCTTGGGATTCAGTGGAACAAGGGGCACAGAGAGATCTTGCCCAATGCCAGACAGAAAATTATTAATTTCCCGGTCCCTAAATCCAAACAAGAGACTCAGTCTTATATTGGATTGTTTGGTTTTTGGAGACAACATATCCCTCATTTGGGACAAATGTTGGCTCCTTTGTACAAAGTAACGAGGAAAAAATATGAGTTCCACTGGGGAGAGGAACAGCAAAATGCGTTTGAGATGGTCAAGGAAGCGATACAACAAGCCGTGGATCTATGGCCAATGTTGTCAGGACCCGTGGAGCTGCATGTGTCAGTTCAACATATGTATGCCAATTGGTCACTTTGGCAAAAACAAGGGGGAAAAAGAGTTCCTCTTGGATTTTGGAATAGAAAATTACCAGATGCTGGAGAAAAATACACTCCTTTTGAACAGCAATTGTTAGCTTGTTATTGGGCTCTGGTAGAGACCGAACAATTAACCATTGAACATGAGGTATTGCTGAGACCAGCAATACCCATAATGCAGTGGGTGTTGTCCAATCCTAAAACCAATAGGGTGGGGCATGCCCAGGAGCAAAGTATCATTAAATGGAAATGGTACATTTCAGAAAGGGCCAAGAAGGGAGAAGGCGGGATCGCCACTCTACATGAGAAAGTGGCAGAGGTAGCTGAGGAAACATCTTTTCCCAGCAAAGCTGCCATGCTAGAGGAGTCCCCGGTGAAGTGGGGGAAAGCATATGAAGATTTAACTGAACCACAACAAACACATGCATGGTTCACAGACGGATCAGCCCGTTATGTGAGTGGGAAAAGGTTGTGGAAAAGTGTTGCATATAATCCCAGATTGGAAAAATTTCTGTCAGTAGAAGGGGAAGGCAAAAGTAGTCAATATGCAGAACTCTATGCCATATTCTTGGCATTATCTTTTGAACAAGGAAAAGAGTGTCATCTTTTTACTGATTCCTGGTCAGTAGCAAATGGATTAGCCACATGGATGATGGGATGGAAAAAACACAATTGGTTAATTCATGGAAAAGAGATTTGGGGCAAGGAAGTGTGGCAAGAGATTGAAGAGATTATTCAATTTACCAAGACCACTGTATTTCATGTCGATGCTCATGTCCCTACTAACTCACTTGAACGTTTGTTTAATTCAGAAGCAGATAAAGCAGCAGCCATCAGACAAGTCAGTCCAACAGGTGACAAGGAAAAAGAGGCATGGTTGCAAGGTACAGCTGTTTGGGCACACCAGAAAAGTGGACATTTGGGAGAAAAAGCCACTTACAGGTGGGCTCAGGAAAGGGGTGTGCCTCTTACTCTTGATATCATTAAAGAAACCATTCTACACTGTCCAGTGTGCCAACATTCACAAAAGAGGGAGGTTCCACATACAGTAATGGGACACATAGGTCGAGGACAATTACCTGCACAAATTTGGCAGATGGATTTCATTGGTCCATTGCCAGAAAGTAGAGGGTGTAAATACGTCTGCACTGCAGTAGACACATACTCAGGTTTGATGGTGGGTTTTCCCTGTAAGGCAGCAACCCAGTGGAGTACTGAGAGAACTTTAGAAATCATCACTCAATACTATGGAGTTCCATTGCAGGTACAATCAGATAATGGTTCTCATTTTACTGGCCAGAAGATAAAAGATTATGCCCAAGAACATAACATTCAATGGGTGTATCATATGCCATACTATCCCCAGGCTGCTGGTCTGGTGGAAAGAATGAATGGGTTGTTGAAATCCACCTTGAAAAAAGTAAATCAATCAGACAAACAGTATGGACAATGGAGAGACAATCTCAGTGAAGCCCTACAGATAATAAACAATAGACCTATCACAGATTCTATGACTCCTCTCATGAGGATGTTGACACCAAATCTTACTATTCATGAGGCACACGTAGTGAGTACAATCATTTACTGGAAAGTGGAAGAAGAGGCAAAACTCCCAGAAAGAGTGACACCTTATTCAGCAGGTTTAGACCTCAGTACCTTGGAAACTGTCGTGGTACCCCCAGGTAAGGTAAAACCAATTTCAACAGGATTGGGTTGCCAGATGCCAAAGGATCATTATGGTCAAATAGCCACTCGTTCTAGTTTAGCGTTAAAAGGAGCCATAGTGGTGGGAGGGGTAATAGATGCAGATTATCAGGGAGAAATCAAGGTACTGATGTTAAATTTGGGAAATGAACCTTTGATCTTGGTGAAACACCAGAAGGTGGCTCAGATGTTGATAATTCCAATAAACTTGTCTGAGATAAGAGAAGGAACTGCCCCAGTAGAATTAACAATACAGGGTACTAAAGGTTTTGGATCCTCTAATATTACAAATGTAGGAGCAAAAATATGGATTCAAAACCTCCAAGGACCGCCCTCAGAGGCAGAGGTAATAGCGGTCAGAAAAGATCGTACTCTCCTGATAATGAGACCAGGAGTGGAGAAGTGGGAATATGTCCCACAAGAAAAATGTTATTTACGAGAATAATAGTGTATCTTTATTTGCAGATGGTGTTGTAAATAAGCGGAATCCATAGTATCGGTTACTGGGAAGAGCTCGATAGTGAGGAGATGGAGAAATTCCTGTGTTTGATGTTTGCCTCTTTGGTCGTTGGATGGACAAGTCTACATCAGGAGAAACCTGTGGCGAATAAATTTCTGATGCACCATCACATTTTAACGGATGCGCTGAACAGTAGTCAACACACAGATTGCTGGATCTGTACACATTCTCCGGTTACAGCCACCAGTATCCCTTATCTGGCTATCCCGGTATCGATGGAGGAAATCCTAAAGTGGAAAAGTTGTTCTGATCAACTTGCTGATAAAGACACTCGGAATGTTCGACTATGGAATACTACAGTACCCATTCCCGTAGTGGGATGGATCAATCTTCCATGGTGGCAAGGCAATTTGAGTGGAACAATCACCAATTTACAATATCTGGCTTTTAAGGGAGGAATTTGGGTACCAAGAAATAAGACTGGACTGACTAACCTGGGATTCATCCCTATGGAGAATATAAAAATAAGTTTTGGGACAACTGTAGATACATTAGATGCTTTTAAACCCAGCTTAGTGGAAAGAACAATTCATGATATGCTATGGCCTTATGCCAATATGTTCATAAATGGGACTAGTGAAACTTGTAGTAACATATCGGGAAATTTAATGTGTAATGATTACTCTGAATATCGAGCAAATGATCCGACCTGTAATAACCCTAATGTAGGATACTGTAGCCCAATTGGACAACAGCCCGGGTGGTGTTTGTTATCAAATGTTAGTATTTTCGTTGATTTGGTTCATCGTTTAGTTTTGCAACATTCGGCTTTATGGGATTTACCTAGAGGAATGTATTGGGTATGTGGGTATAATGCCTATAAATGGCTCCCAGTAGGAGTCAAGGGAAGCTGTACTTTAGCTCGTTTGACCCCAGCTACCTTTATAGTACCTTATGATCAATTAGATGCTCAGGTTTTGCCAAAACACATGATATTCAAGAGAGCTGCAGATAATAAACCAAGGGAATCAGGGCGACCCCATGTGGTACAAATGGGAACAGCGAATAAGATTTTCAGTACTTTTTTCCTATATCCAATGATAATGCAAATGTGGGATAAATTAGTAGAGTCTACTGATTATCTGGATGATCAAATTTTTGCAGTTTTGGATATAGTAAACACCTCTGTAGCTGTACAGCAGCAGTTGATTATAGTTACTAACCAGCATACTTTGGTACTTGATTACCTAACAGCAGCCCAAGGGGGTATGTGTCAGATAATAGGCCCCGCCTGTTGCCATTACATAGATCCTAAAGGACAGCTACAATTACGAGCAAAGTTAAATGACATACAAAAATTAAGAGATAAATATCAAAAAGATAATGATGTAAATAAAGATAGTTGGTGGGCGAATACCTTTTCCTTCCTAAACCCTGCAAATTGGTTTAAGGGGTTAGGAGGATGGGTAATGGGGCTTTTGCAGGGAGTTTTTCAGATAATATTGCTTTTAGTTTTAATATACATAGTAGTGAAAGTGATTATATTTGTGATTCAAGTTTATCCAAACAAACCAAGAAATCAAAATCTGTGGCAAAGTCAATGTTAGTGTCCTATTAAAAGCGATATTTCTTGGTTATGGTATGGTATATTCCGAGTGATCTTCTTCTAGTGGAATACTGATGATGGAAAATAATCCCTGGGATCAAGGACCGATTGTGATACCAATGTGATATGACTGAAAGAATGTGTGATTAGATAGGAATCAAATCATAATCATAAGATAGGAGTGATCCCAGATATTATTTGATCCATCAATAATTCAGTATCAAAGAAGATGTCCTTTGGAGGGCCAAAATGATGACCAAGGAATATATGTCTTGAAGCAGTTGAAGATAAAGGAAGTAACATTTACAGTTCCACTTACAGGAAACTTGTGGTTAGCTTAAAGACAGTTTTAAGGATGAAATTTACGGCTCATTGCAATATTTCACTAACACTGGTCAAACTGTGGTCAGCCAGTTGTCAACTGACAGGATGTGCTGGAAATGTGCAGGAAGCTGCCGTTACCTACAACATTTTGTGGTCAAGTTACATGAACATGACTCAGCTGTCATATGCTGGTGACCATTTAGACACAACCTACAATATTTTCCTATAAAATATACACGGAACTCGCTTAAGGTAGGGAAATACCTTCCAGGACATTGAAGTGTACGTACTCACTGTTCCTGTGATGCCATGCCATGTTGATTCCTTATCTTAACTCGAGTTCCCTCCGATGTGAAAGGATTGCTACAACATAACGGTAATGTTGATGCATATTTCTGTTATTGTATAAGTTTCTATGACTATAAGATTCTAAATGCCTATGTACCATTGATTATATTCATGTGCTATTAAAATAAATAGTATCTTGCTATAAAGAATATTAGTATTCGTGCCTGATTAGGATATCAGTGAGCGCTTCGTAAGTACGGGCTTTCAGCCCCCTTTTTAGTAGAATTTAGCAAGACATAAATTGGCGTAGTCGGCAGGATTACTTCTATTAGAAGTAATTAACGAATTTTTGTAATTTAGAAGTTAAAAACATATATTTGGCAAATTTCCAGATATTTTTCAATCTTTTTGCATAGTGTCAAAATGTTCAGAAAACGTAAGGATAATGTTAAGGAGGTTGTTGTGGAGATCCCCGGCTGGACTGAGGCTCCCTACAATCTTATAGCACATGAATTGGTCAATTGTGGATTGGCAGAACAATGGCAGAATAAGCTCAAGGGTAGTGAGATTACTGATGTTGTTAATGTACTCAGTGGTGTCCCTGTGAAAGCAGGTGATGTAGTGTCTTTAGGACGGCGCATCTGGATTTTGGCAAGTGCATATCGCGAGATGCATGAGCGTAATCTAAAGATGCAAAAGAAATGTTCCCAAATGGAACAAAAGATGATAGAATTAGGTGGCCAGAAAACAGTTCTGGAATGTAATACCAGACTGTTGAAGGATAAATTGGAACATTATCAGAATGTGGCAGAAAAAGCTGCCGTAAAAATCGCTCAAAATAAGTACAAGAAAAGAAGAGGAAAAGTAAATAAAACCAAAGTACATAAAAGTATCGCCTCAGCTTCTGTAAACTGGGATCCCGATACTTGGGATGGGGATGTGTGGGATTCATCTTCATCATCTGATGAGGAGGATTACCATAAAGGGAAGATTCAGGCTAATCCCGTGAGGAGGCGCTTAGAGAGGACAGAGAATGAGATCATCCGGGAACATGTCCGGGATGGTCAGGGGAATCTGCAATATGACGAAGATGGTAATGCCATCACAAATGAGAGAACGATTCCTCATGTAAAAAATCGAGTAACCATTGAAGATTACTCTCAGGGAGAAGTTGATAGCATTTTAACACAGTTTAGACAGAAACCAGGAGAAGGAGAAATTCCCTGGTTGGTCAGGGTGCACGATCTCGGAGGAGGTGGAGTGCACTTTGACGCCGGAGACGTGGCAAAATTTGTCACCATGTCTCGGGACCCAGTAATTCAGAGATCAATAAAAAATTATTTTGTTGATCATAATGAGCATGGTACTCAAAACTTAATCATGATCTTAGCCCATGCTTTTCTGGACAAATACCCATCAGAAGCAGACTTTCCTATCAATGATAAACCTTGGTATACCTTAAAAGATGGTATGGAAAGGCTGAAGGAAGAGGCAATGAGAAATGCTCTTCCTCTTTTGGGAATGGATGATGATTATCTCCAGTACCCATTAACAGCCAGCATAAGAAATAGGCTGGTTAAACATGCTCCTCCAGCATATAAAACAGTTATTTTAACCTTAACTGTAGCACTGACTGGAGAATCAATCGGTGTAGTTCTAGGGAGGATGAGGGAGTTACAGGATATGGGACAGTGGGATAAATCATCCCCTGGAGGCCATGTTGGTAACAGTAAGCCAAACAATCCTGATTGGAAAGGGAAATCAGTAGGGGAGGCCCCACGGGTGTCTCGCAAAGACATGTTCCAGGCTTTGCTTAAAGCCGGGATCAATAAGGAAAGGATTGATGGAAAGGAGACAGGAGAATTATGGAAGTTGTACAAACAGAAAGTTCTATCTGCAAAGAAAGTGACCACTACAAATATGGAAGGGGGTTCAAAAACCCCCAAGGTAAAGAAATCAGAGGGAAAAGGGGAAAAAACCCCAAAGAAAGTGTCTTGGGAAGATTTTCAGTCAGTTTATCCATGGGAAGAACTGGCTGCAGCCGTGGCCACAAAGGTCACGGAAGGAAGGGGTAATGCACAGACTGAAGTCTGTGTAAATGAAAGTTCAGAAGGAAGTGATTTACTATAGGTAGCCAGCCAAGCCCCCCTAATGATAAAAAGGGACGAACGTCCCTACGTCAATCTTAGCATACATTGGAAAGGGGGAAATGTTCAAAGAGTCCCAGCTTTGATTGACACGGGGGCGGAGGCTACTTTAATTCATGGAAACCCAGAAAAAATAAAAGGACCTAGAGTAAAAATTGCTGGACTAGGTGGTCAAGTGATCACTGGGGTTCAGACACAGGTAGCTTTGAAGATAGGTAATTTACCTATCAAGAAGTATACGGTGCTGGTAGTTCCTATACCAGAATATATTTTGGGAATTGATGTCCTAAAAGGGATGACTCTTAATCTAACAGAAGGAAAATTCTCCTTTGGGATTAAGTCTTGTCATAAGGAAATGCGACCAGTGGTGGTGGGCAAAGTCAAAATGCCCCCTGTACATGTGCCTCCAGCTACAAAAATGGTAGCTATGAAACAATATCGAATACCAGGAGGTCACAGAGAGATAGGAGAAACCATTAAGGAATTGGTAGAAACTGGGGTAATGCGCCCTACTACTACCACATGGAATAATCCTGTCTGGCCAGTTAAAAAGAGTGATGGCTCCTGGCGCATGACAGTTGATTATAGGGAGTTAAACAAGAATACTCCTCCCTTGACAGCTGCAGTTCCGGATACAATAACGATTGTGGAAAATATTCAGACTCACTCCGGAACTTGGTATGCAGTAATTGATTTGGCAAATGCTTTCTTTACTATACCTATAGAAGAGAAGGCTCAAGATCAATTTGCATTCACTTGGTTAGGAAGACAATATACCTTTACCAGGTTACCCCAAGGATGGCTACATAGCCCCACAATCTGTCACCGGACGGTGGCAGAGCATTTGGATGGATTTGATCTACCATCAGAAATGCAGATCTCACATTATATCGATGATATAATGATACAAGGACAAGATGAGCAAAGTGTGAAAGATCAATTGACAAAACTGATTGCTCATATGAGAAGTAAAGGATGGGAAATCAATGATGCCAAGGTTCAAGGACCGTCTCAGGTGGTAAAATTTCTTGGGATTCAGTGGAACAAGGGGCACAGAGAGATCTTGCCCAATGCCAGACAGAAAATTATTAATTTCCCGGTCCCTAAATCCAAACAAGAGACTCAGTCTTATATTGGATTGTTTGGTTTTTGGAGACAACATATCCCTCATTTGGGACAAATGTTGGCTCCTTTGTACAAAGTAACGAGGAAAAAATATGAGTTCCACTGGGGAGAGGAACAGCAAAATGCGTTTGAGATGGTCAAGGAAGCGATACAACAAGCCGTGGATCTATGGCCAATGTTGTCAGGACCCGTGGAGCTGCATGTGTCAGTTCAACATATGTATGCCAATTGGTCACTTTGGCAAAAACAAGGGGGAAAAAGAGTTCCTCTTGGATTTTGGAATAGAAAATTACCAGATGCTGGAGAAAAATACACTCCTTTTGAACAGCAATTGTTAGCTTGTTATTGGGCTCTGGTAGAGACCGAACAATTAACCATTGAACATGAGGTATTGCTGAGACCAGCAATACCCATAATGCAGTGGGTGTTGTCCAATCCTAAAACCAATAGGGTGGGGCATGCCCAGGAGCAAAGTATCATTAAATGGAAATGGTACATTTCAGAAAGGGCCAAGAAGGGAGAAGGCGGGATCGCCACTCTACATGAGAAAGTGGCAGAGGTAGCTGAGGAAACATCTTTTCCCAGCAAAGCTGCCATGCTAGAGGAGTCCCCGGTGAAGTGGGGGAAAGCATATGAAGATTTAACTGAACCACAACAAACACATGCATGGTTCACAGACGGATCAGCCCGTTATGTGAGTCGGAAAAGGTTGTGGAAAAGTGTTGCATATAATCCCAGATTGGAAAAATTTCTGTCAGTAGAAGGGGAAGGCAAAAGTAGTCAATATGCAGAACTCTATGCCATATTCTTGGCATTATCTTTTGAACAAGGAAAAGAGTGTCATCTTTTTACTGATTCCTGGTCAGTAGCAAATGGATTAGCCACATGGATGATGGGATGGAAAAAACACAATTGGTTAATTCATGGAAAAGAGATTTGGGGCAAGGAAGTGTGGCAAGAGATTGAAGAGATTATTCAATTTACCAAGACCACTGTATTTCATGTCGATGCTCATGTCCCTACTAACTCACTTGAACGTTTGTTTAATTCAGAAGCAGATAAAGCAGCAGCCATCAGACAAGTCAGTCCAACAGGTGACAAGGAAAAAGAGGCATGGTTGCAAGGTACAGCTGTTTGGGCACACCAGAAAAGTGGACATTTGGGAGAAAAAGCCACTTACAGGTGGGCTCAGGAAAGGGGTGTGCCTCTTACTCTTGATATCATTAAAGAAACCATTCTACACTGTCCAGTGTGCCAACATTCACAAAAGAGGGAGGTTCCACATACAGTAATGGGACACATAGGTCGAGGACAATTACCTGCACAAATTTGGCAGATGGATTTCATTGGTCCATTGCCAGAAAGTAGAGGGTGTAAATACGTCTGCACTGCAGTAGACACATACTCAGGTTTGATGGTGGGTTTTCCCTGTAAGGCAGCAACCCAGTGGAGTACTGAGAGAACTTTAGAAATCATCACTCAATACTATGGAGTTCCATTGCAGGTACAATCAGATAATGGTTCTCATTTTACTGGCCAGAAGATAAAAGATTATGCCCAAGAACATAACATTCAATGGGTGTATCATATGCCATACTATCCCCAGGCTGCTGGTCTGGTGGAAAGAATGAATGGGTTGTTGAAATCCACCTTGAAAAAAGTAAATCAATCAGACAAACAGTATGGACAATGGAGAGACAATCTCAGTGAAGCCCTACAGATAATAAACAATAGACCTATCACAGATTCTATGACTCCTCTCATGAGGATGTTGACACCAAATCTTACTATTCATGAGGCACACGTAGTGAGTACAATCATTTACTGGAAAGTGGAAGAAGAGGCAAAACTCCCAGAAAGAGTGACACCTTATTCAGCAGGTTTAGACCTCAGTACCTTGGAAACTGTCGTGGTACCCCCAGGTAAGGTAAAACCAATTTCAACAGGATTGGGTTGCCAGATGCCAAAGGATCATTATGGTCAAATAGCCACTCGTTCTAGTTTAGCGTTAAAAGGAGCCATAGTGGTGGGAGGGGTAATAGATGCAGATTATCAGGGAGAAATCAAGGTACTGATGTTAAATTTGGGAAATGAACCTTTGATCTTGGTGAAACACCAGAAGGTGGCTCAGATGTTGATAATTCCAATAAACTTGTCTGAGATAAGAGAAGGAACTGCCCCAGTAGAATTAACAATACAGGGTACTAAAGGTTTTGGATCCTCTAATATTACAAATGTAGGAGCAAAAATATGGATTCAAAACCTCCAAGGACCGCCCTCAGAGGCAGAGGTAATAGCGGTCGGAAAAGATCGTACTCTCCTGATAATGAGACCAGGAGTGGAGAAGTGGGAATATGTCCCACAAGAAAAATGTTATTTACGAGAATAATAGTGTATCTTTATTTGCAGATGGTGTTGTAAATAAGCGGAATCCATAGTATCGGTTACTGGGAAGAGCTCGATAGTGAGGAGATGGAGAAATTCCTGTGTTTGATGTTTGCCTCTTTGGTCGTTGGATGGACAAGTCTACATCAGGAGAAACCTGTGGCGAATAAATTTCTGATGCACCATCACATTTTAACGGATGCGCTGAACAGTAGTCAACACACAGATTGCTGGATCTGTACACATTCTCCGGTTACAGCCACCAGTATCCCTTATCTGGCTATCCCGGTATCGATGGAGGAAATCCTAAAGTGGAAAAGTTGTTCTGATCAACTTGCTGATAAAGACACTCGGAATGTTCGACTATGGAATACTACAGTACCCATTCCCGTAGTGGGATGGATCAATCTTCCATGGTGGCAAGGCAATTTGAGTGGAACAATCACCAATTTACAATATCTGGCTTTTAAGGGAGGAATTTGGGTACCAAGAAATAAGACTGGACTGACTAACCTGGGATTCATCCCTATGGAGAATATAAAAATAAGTTTTGGGACAACTGTAGATACATTAGATGCTTTTAAACCCAGCTTAGTGGAAAGAACAATTCATGATATGCTATGGCCTTATGCCAATATGTTCATAAATGGGACTAGTGAAACTTGTAGTAACATATCGGGAAATTTAATGTGTAATGATTACTCTGAATATCGAGCAAATGATCCGACCTGTAATAACCCTAATGTAGGATACTGTAGCCCAATTGGACAACAGCCCGGGTGGTGTTTGTTATCAAATGTTAGTATTTTCGTTGATTTGGTTCATCGTTTAGTTTTGCAACATTCGGCTTTATGGGATTTACCTAGAGGAATGTATTGGGTATGTGGGTATAATGCCTATAAATGGCTCCCCTTGTACCACGACTGGGACATCTGAAGCAATATTGTATTCTCTATGTTATACTTATGTTTTTTCACCGGTGTCACTGTGTTTATATTCATATTTTTATGATCATGGAGTTATTGTATAATGATTATTTCCCTCTTGTGCCACGATTAGGAGATCTCAATTTACATTGAACATCCTGTGACATGAAGTTTATGTATATTATATATACACTGGTCATTCCTCTCCTGTGCCACGACTTGGGATGTTTTTTGTGATATTGAATAATCTGTGCTACAGTATATGATCTCCTTATGTGTTATACTGCTCATACTTATTTAGTTTAACTTTGATATGGAACTCATGTATTACGCATTGATTACCTTCCTCTCTGTACCACGACTATGACACTTGAATTAATATTGAGGGTTTGATGTTATAGTATATGTTTTTTTATCAGTGGCACATTGTTCATAATTACCTATGTATATCCTTGATATTTATCATGTATCTTCCTCTTGGGTCACGGCTAGGACCTTTTAAGTTACATTTAAGACTTTATGTCACAGTTGATGTTCTCTTATTACTGTTACATTGCATATTTACTTATCCTTGTCTTCTTATGCTCGCTCCCGCCCCTCCTCCCCCCGTCGGCGCGGTTGCATCAGTGACCTACTGGCCCGGCTCTGTCGGCGTCATCATCGCCTGCGCACGTGCGCGGTTCGTGGGTGACGTGTCCCCACTTTCCGCACATGCACGCTACCTAACAAAAAAAAAAAAAGGGGCGTTGACTGCTGACAGAGCTGGTCACTGGCCGCGATTGGTCCGGCCGCGCTGACAGAGTGGGGATGGAGCAGTTGGAGCATGGGAGCACCATGTATAAAAACACATGGCTGCTTCACAGTGTTCCACCTCCCCTTGATGAAATAATCTTATAGCTGAGATTGTGAAAGGTATACGTTGGGGCTCTCTCCGGGGGGGGGGTCTGCTCTGCTGCTTATCAGGCCGGCTTTGTGCACTTATGGGTATGTTTACTTAAACCTGCTGGGATTCTATTCATGCATTCATGTCTTTGTACTTAATCTGACTGTTCATTGGCATCCACTTAGCACCTCATGGTGGCTAAACCTGTTTATCTGTTTATAGCTTTTTTGACTGTTTAACTATTTGACTCTGTCACTGCAGAAGTTGCTGTTTCACCAGCATCTGTATCAAGCACTGTTTATTAGTGATTAGTGAGACTTGGATCCTATTTTATATATTTTATATATCTCTGTTATTTCAGAGTATACACTGTTATCATTGTGCTTATCCAGAGCTGTTTTTTTCCATCTGTCTATGTGTAACAATTGTCAAAATTTTACACCATGCTCTTTATGTGCAGGATGCCTTGTTCATGTTTTTGACCCAGTCTGTTATTTATTCATTTTACTTGTGCCCTATATGTAATTGTCATCTAGTACATCTATATTTTATCTGCCGGCCCGTTTTTGCCGCTGATTCCTTTGTGCCAGTTGCTATTTATTAAACCTATTTGCACTTTACTCCTTGTCCTCCAGTCTTTGTATTATCTATGTATGTATCTATCTATCTATGTTTGTATCTATGTATCTATTATCTATGTATCTCTCTATTATCTCTGTATTATCTCTCTCTATATCTCTCTATTATCTATCTATCTATTATCTCTCTATCTATCTATATATTATGTTAAAGTAGCTGTTAAAAGCATTAAAAAACGCAGGGACCAACCTGCAAAATAACGCACCAAAAACGCACCAAAACGCAGTAATAATGCATGCGTTATTATCTACGTTATTGGTGCGTTATTTTAACGCAGGTGCGCTAATCCTTCACTCTCAAGAAATTTCTTGAGAAATTTCTTAAGAAAAATCATTTTTCTAGTGCGCACATAGCCTAAAGGCCGCTTTACACGCTACGACATCGCTCAAGCGATTTCGTTGGGGTCACGGAATTTGTGACGCACATCCGGCTGCTTTAGCGATGTCGTTGCGTGTGACACCTATTAGCGATTTTTGCATCGTTGCAAAAACGTGCAAAATCACTAATCGGTGACATGCCCCCCTAATCTCAATTATCGTTGCTGCTGCGTGTACGATGTAGTTCGTCGTTCCTGCGGCAGCACACATCACTATACGTGACACCGCAGGAACGAGGAAGCTCACCTTACCTGCGGCCGCACGCAATGAGGAAGGAAGGAGGTGGGCGGGATGTTTGGCCCGCTCATCTCCGCCCCTCCGCTTCTATTGGGCGCCTCTTAGTGACGTCGCTGTGACGCCAAATGAACCGCCCCCTTAGAAAGGAGGCGGTTCACCGGTCACAGCAACGTCGCTATGCAGGTAATTAGTGTGGTAATTAGGCAGCAATTTGCCCATGGCGCACAACCGATGGGGACCGATATCGGTAACGATATCGCAGCGTGTAAAGCGGCCTTAAGAGTAGGTTTTTAGTTATTAATATTGGGTATTGCACTACTTCTTGAGTAACCACATAATTCACAGAATATTGATCACTGTTCCTAGGCATTGAACTAAATTAGCTAGTCACATCAAATTCACCACACAATAGTAATTACACAATTTTCAGCACTTACTTATTTTTATGCCAAAATTGCCCTTGAATCTGAGGGTTAGTAATCTGACTACTTTTGATTAGTAAGTGCCCATATATTGTTCTTAGGCCGGTATTAACCACAACCTTGAAGGTTTAATTAATAGCAATTATTACTGTTTACATCAAATTGTTGCAATAATTATGGCCACACATATGGTTATTGGTTATCATACTATAGGCCCTGAGGTATCTTTAGTATGATCCTTGGTAGCATTTAAAAAAAATAAATAAAGTGTGAAAATATAATTCACTCAATAGGGAATCATTCCATTTATAACCTATGGGGTGGATTTATTATTTGCTTATCCCTTCTTTTTCATGTCAATCTCATGTCCACATATAGTATGGTTCTAGTATATACTAAATTTGTGTAATGTTCGGGATTTCTTCCAATATATAGTCAGCAAACATGGGTATAGTCCATACATACATAGTCCTACATTCACAGAATTTTAGTTCCAGGGAGCGCTGAGCCTGTTGGTGTCTCCCCTGACCACCAACAATGTCGACAACATGGCCTAGCTAGCATGCACCGCCATTACCATGATGGCGCTGCTGGCTCGCGGGCCGCGGTCTGAGAGTTGTGGGTCACATGTAAATAGGCACATCACATGAGCTTAGCGACACTGTGACGGGGTCCTTCTCCCATATCACACAATTAACAGAGTGAGAGATGGCGGTACAATCCAAAGAGCAATTATTCCAAGCAACTCAAATGGTCCATAACATAAACCACAAAACAGAGGGTAAAATTAGTCCTGTAACACAAATATAGTCCGGTAAGCGATAAATGTACAGGTCTCTCTGAGAAGCCACAGTTTCTCACAGAGGATTAATCCTTCTCTGTTCAAGTTCTCCAACAGACTGATTGAGTCTACCAGGTAAGCAAAGAGGTTGGGTGAATCTCAGGCCCCTTCCCCCAAACTTAGGAACAGGAACACTACAGGGGGTGATTACCTACAGACAATACAATGTACACACAAGCAGTACAAATAATGGACAGTGAACCAAGCTTAAAATATGAATCTACACAACATGATACACCTCCCCCCATATCCAACCATCACAGCCACTGACTTGGAACTTCCTTTCTGTCACATGACCCGTCATCAGTTGTAGCAGGTACGCGAGTACAGCACAGTTGTTCTAGGCTGCCAAATAGTCACAGTACCCGATCACCTGCTTCTTGCGGCTCACAGGCAAGTGCCCCCCTTGACGATCGCGGCTGGTGCAAGGGTCGCACCTGTCAGTGCTCACTGCTTTATTTCAGATGAACGTTTTACCGATGCAGAGCAGAGTCAAGCTCTCTCTGCATAACTATTCCAATGGCAGCTGCTGGCCAATAAGTGGCAAGAGGTTGATGCATATGACGTCACCTGTTTGCCTCTGATTGGCCGGCGGCTGCCATTGGAATAGTGCAGAGAGAGCTTGACACTGCACGGCGGCAAAACTTTCATCTGAATTTCAGATGATGCGTTGACAGTCGCCAGTTGCCTCGATCATCAAGGGGGGCTCGTGCCTGCTGGCTGCAAGAAGCAGGTTGGAGAATGGAGGAGAGGTATGAAATGGCACAATAGCAGACAAGGATGAGGCATTGCTACAAAAAAAGGATCAGTAAAGGGGACAGTATAGTAAAAGTAAACAAGGATGGGCACATTAGTAAAAAGGGACAAGGATGGGCATATTACTACACGATGGGCATAATACTACAGAATGGGCACATTATTACAGGATGGGCACATTACTACAGAATGGGATCAAGGAGGGGGCACAATACTACAGGATGGGCACCTTGCTACAGAATGGGCTCAAGGACGGGGCACATTAGTAAAAGGGAACACGGTTGGGCACATTACTACAGGATGGGCACAATACTACAGGAATGGGACAAGGATGGGGCAGATTAGTAAAGGGGGACAAGGAGGGAGCACATTACTACACAATGGTCATATTACTACAAGTTGAGGTCAAGGTGAGGGCACAATACTACAGGATGGACACATTACTACAAGATGGGCTCAAGGATGAGACAAATTATAAAAGGGAACAAGTTTAATAATACAGGATGAGCACATGTTTGGGGCACATTAGTTAAAGGGGACGAGACTGGGCACATTACTACAGGATGGGCACATTACTACACAATGGGGACAAAAATGGGGCACATTTGTAAAAGGGGACAAGGATGGGCACAAGGATGGGGAACATTACTAGAGGATGGGCACATTACTGCAGGATGGGGACCATTACTACAGGATGGGCATATTACTACAGTAGGGGGACAAGGATGGGGCACATTAATACAGGATGGGGACAAGGATGGGCACATTACTACAGAATGGGGAAAAAGAGGGGGCACATTAAGCCAGGATGGACACTTTACTAAAGGATGGGCTCAAGGATGGGGCATATTAGTAAAAGGGGACAAGGTTGGGCACATTACCACAGGATGGGCACAATACTACAAAATTGGGACAAGGATGGGGAACATTAATAAAAGGGGACAAAGAGGGGGCACATTACTACAGGATAGGCACATTTCTACAGGATGGGGTCAAGGAGAGGGCACATTACTACAGGATGGGCACAAAGATGGGGCACATTACCACAGGATGGACACTTTACTAAAGGATGGGCTCAAGGATGGGGCACATTTGTAAAAGGGGACAAGGATGGGTACATTACTACAGGATGGAGACAAGGATGGGGCACATTACTACAAGATGGGGCACATTACTACAGGATGGAGCACATTATTACAGGATGGGCACATTACTACAGGATGGTGACAAGGAAGGGCACATTACTACAGGATGGGGACAAGGATGGGCACATTAATACATAATGGGGAAAAGGAGGGACACATTAATACAGAATGGGGAAAAGGAGGGCTGCATTACTACAAGGTGGGCACTTTACTACAAGATGGGCTCAAGTATGGTGCACTTTAGTAAAAGAGGACAAGGATGAGCACATTACTACATGATGGGCACATTACTACAGGATGGTGACAAGGCTGGGGCACGTTACTACAGGATGGGGACAAGGATGTGCACATTACTACAGAATGACAAGCAAGAAAATAGATCCAGCGCTTGTAAGGAACCAGCTTGAATAGTTCATGTAAAATATCCAAATTTATTTAGAAATGTTGCAAGTAAAAATACAGGACAGTCATAACTACCCCCTTGTAGGACTAGATGGTCAGTGGGGACAACACGATTCTGCCAATCTCTTGGCCTTAATCATGTACATGATTAAGCCCAAGAGATTGGAGAAACGCATTGTCCCCACTCACCATCTAGTTCTACAAGGGGGTAGTCATGACTGTCCTATATTTTTACTTGCAACGTTTCTAAATAAATTTTGGATATTTTATTGAACTACTTCAAGCTGGTTTCTTACAAGCGCCACATCTATTTTCTTGCTTGTCTTCATACGGTTGGCCAAACGAAGTCCAGGCTGCCACTAGGATGCCAGAGAACCAGAGGAGGTGAGCTGACAACATTGCTTTCTGTTTCTTATTACTACAGTATGGGAACAAGGATGGGCACATTACTACAGGATGGAAACAATAAATACACAAATTCCATTTAAACAAAAGTATAATGAGTGTTAGCCATGGAATAACGTTACATAATTCCCAATCTGACGAAAATGCATATATCCACAAATAGAATTATATTAAGGAGAGAACAAAATGGACTAAACACCATAAAAAAATACAAATTTTATTAAACATATTAAAAAATAAGATATAGAAAAACAGACAACAGTAAATGTAAATGCCATGGTTCGAGATCACACTTGATATGCAGTATAAAATGAATTGATCACATACAGTATTTGGCATGTAAACATATGTAAGTATACAGTAGTTAAAGGGAACCTGTCAGCAGAAATTTCGCAATAAACCTAAAAGATTCCCCTTCTGCAGCTCCTGGGCTGCTTTCTAGAAAGGTTCCTGTTGTTATTGTGCCCCCTTTGAGACCTAAATAAATACTTTATAAAGTCTTACCTTTTTGTATCCAAATCTTTTTTTTTATGGTCACGGGGGCGGGCTGTCTTGCATCCGTTATTCTCCCTCCTGATGCTGTACGCCGTCCCCCATTGCTCATTTCCATACATGAGGACGCCGCCCAGTGCTCCCATGGTCTCGCGCATGCCCAGTGCCACTCTCGCGGGACTGTGCGCAGTGTGTCCGCTGGTGACGTGATTGCGCAGGGAGTGAAATTATGGGCGGCGCTGTGATTGTCATCAGCAGCGTCATCCAAGTACCCGCTCATAATCTCCTGCCCGCGCTTTTCACTCTGCCTCCACCGTTATGCGCAAGCGCTGGCCATATGAACCCACGTCACCTATTACCCATCTTTCCCTGGAGCAGGAAATAGATGTGAGGAGCAGCATACCACCGATCATAACCGCATAACGGTGGAGGCAGAGTGAAAAGCGCGGACACAAGATTATGGGCGGGTACTTGGATGACGCTGCTGATGACAATCACAGCGCCGCCCATAATCTCACGCCTGCGCAATCACCTCACCAGTGGTCACACTTTACACAGTGCTGTCCCGCGATAGTGCCACTGGGCATGCGCGAGACCTAGGGAGCACTGGGCGGCGTCCTCAGGTATGGAAATGAGCAATGGGGGACGGCGTAAAGTGGCAGGAGGGAGAATAACGGACGCAAGACAGCCCGCCCCTGTGACCATAAAAAAAGATTTGCATACAAAAAGGTAAGACTTTATAAAGTATTTATTTAGGTCTCAAAGGGGGCACAATAACAACAGGAACCTTTCTAGAATGCAGCCCAGGAGCTGCAGAAGGGGAATCTTTTAGGTTTAGTGCGAAATTTCTGCTGACAGGTTCCCTTTAAACCACAGAAATATAATACACAAAGCTAATACCAAATATAAAGTGACTAGTGCATCAGCACTTGGAGCAAACCATATGCTCCTAGGCAATATCAAAAGTTTAGATTCAAGATACAGCCAAAAATTGAACCAGTGGGGTGCCCATATATTAAGGGTATTATATTACCTGGAAATACTGCAGTATATAATTGGTGCTTGTAACATCCATGGCGGCATCCTCACACTCTTCTGCTCCCCTCCCCTGGCGAGGACATTGGTTTTCTCCCCTATCCAGACGACCAATTTCTTAAAGAGCCAATATCCTCATATCTCAGAAGTACCTCCAAGGTCAGCTGGGAGGTCGCAGGTACTTAAAGCACCTCTGCCTTTTACTGGTGCCTGGGCAATCAGTTAGAAATTAACAAAAAACAAAATTCCTAAAAGTTGCAAATGTTATTAAGTATAATATTAAAAACTCACTATGTGGATGTGAGAAAAGCACTCCAAAATAATAGAGGAGAAAAATAAGCGAGATAGGCATGGATCTAGGTAACTCTAAATGGCCCTGCTATTGCCACTACGGTCTCACCCTACCTTACCGTGGAGGTTTGTACCCTAATAAAACGCAAATGGTGCCTCCGCTCAATGATGACTCACCCTTAAAGACCCTAATGAGTCCCTAAACTAGATCCTATCATAAATTATCCACAAATACAATGTCTGATCAAATAGGTTTGCGTTTTCAGTGTATCCACACCATTTAGGGACATCTATACCCCAATCAGGCCTCCTGATGAACCTGAAACAGGGGAAACGCGTTGAGGCCGTCTTGTGAATAATGACATGTATAAGGGAAGTGTTTTTATCTTTATTTTTTTGTTTGATCTTTTGCTTGTTTTTGTAACCTGTAATTGTGGGTCCTTTCTTTCATTTACGTGGGGCGTTGTGGTGCACACCAGTAGCCCTCGCAGTTTGATTTGCTGTTTCATGAGGTATCTATCAGGATTCAGCATGGCATATTATTAGTAGATACCTTCGTGGTTATTACCTTTTGAGCTTGGTTATTTAAAACCTATTTGATCAGACTTTGTATTTCTGCATAATTTATGATAGGATCTAGTTTAGGGACTCATCAGGGTCCTTAAGGGTGAGTCATCGGTGAGCAGGGGCACTATTTGCATTTTATTAGGGTGCCAACCTCCGCAGCAAGGTAGGGTGAGACTGTATGGGCAACGGCAGGGCCCTTTAGGTTTACCTAGATCCTTGCTTATTTCACTTTTTTTGGTCCACTCTATTGTTTTGGAGTGCTTTTCTCACATCCACATATTGAGTTTTTAATATTATACTTTAATTTGCAACTTTTAGGATTTTTTGTTTTTGTTAATTTCAATTGGGATTTGTCCTCTATCCTTGATTGTTAGCCGCAATAAGTTAGGGGTACTTTGCACGTTGCGACATTGCAAGCCGATGTTGCGATGTCGAGCGCGATAGTCCCCGCCCCCGTCGAAGCAGCGATATCTTGTGATTGCTGCCATAGCGAACATTATCGCTACGGCAGCTTCACATGCACTTACCTGCCCTGCGACGTCGCTCTGCCAGGCGAACCGCCTCCTTCCTAAGGGGACGGGTCGTGCGAGGTCACAGCGACGTCACAAGGCAGGCGGCCAATAGGAGCGGAGGGGTGGCGATGAACAGGACGTAAACATCCCGCCCACCTCCTTCCTTCTCATTGCAGCCGGGACGCAGGTAAGGTGATGTTCCTCGCTCCTACGGCATCATACACAGCGATGTGTGCTGCCGCAGGAACGAGGAACAACATCATACCGTCGCTGCTGCAAAATTATGAAAATGTCGGACCCTACACCGATCATACGATAACGACGCTTTTGCGCTCGTTAATCGTATGTAAAAGGATTCACATACTGCGATGTCGACAGTGACGCCGGATGTGCGTCACTTTCGATTTGACCCCACCGACATCGCACCTGCGATGTTGTAATGTGCAAAGTACCCCTTGGAGTCATTGCTAGTTCTCAGGTCCCTTAGCGCTGCTGCTGATATTGTGCTGTCTGCTGCTGCTCACACTTCTTTATATTGTAGTGCTGTGCTTCCTTGCTGTTCCACTGCTGCCGCTACCATCCACGCCGTCCAGCTTACACGATACCCGTCTCCTCAAGTATCCATGTCAGTCGCAGCTGCTGTACTATCAATCCGTCCATCCATCCCAGACAGAATCTCAACACCTGCTGCTGCTCTAACCTACTGCCAGAGACTGTTGCTCGTTTACCCCTGGGGGCAGCTGAAGCAGCACCAGTCTTCCTGAGTGTCACCCGCACACATACCTGCAGTGTAACACCCTCACCATGAGGGGCTCTGGAGAAGACCAGGCTCAGGTCCATAGTCAAGCCCCTTTAGTTTTTCTGTGTGCTGTGGCTCAGTGGCTTTTCTAAATATCTCTGCTCTGCGGGCGAGCATAACAGTTTTCCCAGGACATGAACCATGCTGGCCCTGCATTCTCGGCTCAGTGAGAACTTGCTCATTTGCAGGAGGAACAACACCATCTCATGACCAGTCTGCAGGCTATGGACACATGGCTGACCTCTCTGCAGTTGACAGATCTTGCAACCAACAACACTCAGCTTACCAGCGTCTAACAAGAACTTACTCATCAGGAAGGTATACAAGGTCGGGTGCTGGAGTATTTAGCTTCCATGGACGAACGGCAGACATCCAAGCAGAATGCTTCCAGCCAAGCTGCTACTCCAGTTTTGGAGCCTTCTGTGCCGTCCTCTCTTCCAGTCGGCAGTCTTCCTCATTCGTCTCAGCAGACATCCACGGTACCGAGGGGATCCGAAGCTTTGTTAAGGGTTTCTTAATAGTGCCAGTTGCACTTCCGTCTCCTGCCGCAGCAGTATCCCACAGATGCCACCAAAGTGGCTTTCCTGGCCTCTTACCTAGAGGGCGAAGCTTTGGACTAGATCAGTTCGTTTCTGGAGAGGCTTGATTCACTAGTCTCCAACCTGTCTATCTTCCTGGAGACTTTCCAGGAAATATTTGATGAACCTGGCCACATTGCATCTGCTACAGAAGCACTGTTTGACCTGCAACAAGGGGATTTCACCGTAAGCCATAAGATTCCACACCTTATTGTCTGAGCTGCAGTGGACCAATGAGTCATTCATCGGAGCATTCTGGTGAGGCCTAACTGGTAAAATCAAGGGACGAGTTAGCTGGTCATTGTCACGCTCCCGATCCGACTGCGCCACCCACCACGGGTTAAGGGCGTCACACATGCACACTAGAGGGCATGCGTGTGCACTCTCCTAGACTTAAAGGGCCAGCACAGCTGTCCAGGATCTGACTACTAAATACCTTGGGTATTTAAGACTTCCTGTTCCCCATGGCCAGTGCTTGTTCAACGTGTCCCTGTAGCTTGTCTCTTGTACCAGTTGTTCAGGTCTCTCTATGCCTATGCTTGGTGTAACACTGTCTTTGCTTACAGATCCTGAGTACCTTTCTGAGCACACACTCCAGCCTGATCCCTGTAACCTGCACCAGTCTCCGGTTCTGGACTTCAGCCTGATCCCGTTAACCTGCACCAGTCTCCGATTCTGGCCTTCAGCCTGATGCCGTTAACCTGTACCTGGTTCAGATCTGATCCTGTATCTACCACAGACTCTATAAAACTCTTTCCTGTGAATCCTGCTGATCCCGGCTTCCGTGCATCTAGACCCTCTGGGGTTACGCCCGACGTCCCTGTATAGGGATTCGCTCAAGGCGGCACCTCAGGAGAGTCCAGTGCCCAGTCCAGTGAGTCCACTCCCAGGACTATCGTTACAGTCGTGCTTTATTCTTCTTTCTGGATGACCTGATTAGCCTAGCCATTCAGATTGACCTGTGCTTTCTGTAATGTGGTCATGAGAAAGCCCGTGAAAGGAGGTCATCACACCCAGTACCCTCTGTTCTGAGGTGCTTGGTTCCTCGTGCCAGTGTGGCCTCCATACCTACAGTCCCAGAGCCAATGGAGATTGATCAAGTGTGGTCTGTCTGCTATCGCCAGGACATTCGTCGTACCAATGGGAGGTGCTACTATTGTTGAAGCTCCGCGCACCTAATCTGCTTTTGTCCCAAGAAGCCGGGAAAATTTCTTGCCTAGGGTCAGTAGGAGAGGCTACTCTACGTGATGGCAAGTCCTCTGCACCTCTATATTTGACTGTGTCCGTAACCAGTGACTTCTGGTTCTCTGAGGTGGCCCTTCTGTGCTGATGGGAATTTCATACAACTGAGTATAGTGGATCGGTATTGGATTCCTGTTCATCAGCTGCAAAGTCCTGTTCCAGTGCTGTCGGTGAACAAAAAGCCTCTGCCCGAGGTCATCCAGTTTGTTACAGAAGACGCTGTCCTATGAGTAGGAGTGCTGCATATGGAGAAGATCACCTTTCACGTCCTTTCAGGAATGTCGCATCCGCTGTTGCTGGGTCTACTGTGGATTCGGAAGCACGAACCACTTCTGGACTGGAGATCTGCTCAGGTGGGGTAACACTTGCCATAAAAGCTGTCTTGTTCATGTACAATCTCCTTGACCACCCATGAAGCCCTCTAATCTTCCAGGTCTGCTGTCTGCATACTGGGCCTATGCAGATGTCTTTGACAAAAAAGAGGCCAAAACCCAGCCGCCACATAGACAATACCACTGTCCGATTGACCTACTCCCTGGGTCAACCCCTCCTCGTGGTTGTATGTATCCCGTCTCAGGCCGAGACCCAGGTGATGTCCGAATACATAAAGTACAATATGGCAAGAGGTTTCATTCAATACACTTCCTCAACGGCCGGAGCCGGTTTCTCCTTTGTGAAAAAAGGACAGGTCTCTTTGACCATATATAGACTACAGAGGTCTCAATCAAATCACAGTCAAGAACAAATAATCGCTGCTGCTCATACCAGAATTGTTCGACCGACTCCGAGGATTTAGGATCTTCTCCAAGCTTGACCTCTTTGGTGCGTACAATCTGGTTAGGATATGGTTGGGCGATGAATGGAAGACTGCCTTCAACACCCATGACAGCCACTATGAGTATCGGGTAATGCCATTTGGGCTCAGCAATGCCCCGACAGTCTTTCAGGAATTCATCAACGATATCTTTCGAGATCTGCTATACACATGTGTAGTGGTGTACTTGGACGACATTCTTGTATTCTCACTGGACTTTCTTACGCACAGAAGAAACGTTCAGCAGGTTCTGCAGAGGTTAAGGGAGAACCATGTATATGCCAAATACGAAAAGCACCTGTTTGAGAAATCATCCCTGCTTTTCTTAGGTTACATCATCTCAGTGACCGGCCTGAGGATGGATCCAGCAAGTTGTTAGCAGTACTGAAGTGGCCACGTCCTGACAGTCTGATCCGGCGGTTCTTTGGGTTTGCCAATTACTACAGGCAGTTTATCCCGTGATTCTCGTCACTGGCTCTTCCCATCTCAGTCTTGACCCGCAAAGGGGCGAATCTGAAAGCTTGGACTCCTGAGGCAGAAAACACCTTTATTTCCCTCAAACAGGCCTTACTTAGCTTTGACGCTACATAGACCTGATTCTAATCAGCAGTTTACCCTCGAAGTGGATGCTTCGTCTTCTGTTGCCGATGCAGTTCTCACACAGAAGTGCTATTTAACCTGCGGTTTCTTTTCCAGGGCTTTCTCTCCAGCCAAGTGCAACTACTCAATTGGCGATTGGGAGCTGTTGGCCCTCAAGATGGCTCTGGTGTTATGTGTTGGAAGGAGCAGTGCACCCTGTAATCATTTACGCCTAACACAAGAACTTTGCTTACCTACAGTCAGCTCAGGGGATGAATCCTCGTCAAGCCCGGTGGTCGCTTTTGTTCACTCGCTTCGACTTTGTGCTGCATTTCCGCCCTGCAGAAATGAACATCAAGGTTGATGCGCTGTTGCGATCATTTCTGTCAGCCGATCAGGAGGAGGAGCCTCAACACATAATTGAGCCATCCAGGATGGTGACATGGCTCCTATAGACATTTTCCAGGTTCCTCCCGGCAAGATGTTGCTGAAGCAGACAGGGAGCGAGTTATTCAGTGGGGTCATTCCTTTTGGCTGGCCAGTCATACTGGACAGAAGTCATTGCAGCTGACGTTGTAGTGCTACTGGTGGCCTACACTGCGACAAGATGTCCTGGAATTTGTGTTGGCCTGTCCTTCGAGTGCCCATAAGAAGACACTGAAGAAGCTTCCTGCTGATCCACTGCTCCCTTTTCCGGTGCCATCTACCCCCTGATAGCATATCACATCGGGATGGACTTTATCACAGATCTACTGAAGTCCTCCGGTTGCACCGTCAACTTAGTGGTGGTGGACAGATTCTCTAAAATGGCCCATTTTACCCTGCTGACCGGTTTGCCTTCTTCGCCAGTGCTTGCTGAGCACTTCATGCAGCTCATCTTTCTGCTGCACGGTCTACCACTCCTCATTGTGTCCGACAGAGGAGTCCAGTTCATATCTAGATTCTGGAAGGCCACCTCCAAGCTGTTGGATGTCACTTTGGACTTCTCGGCAGACTACAATCCGCAGTCCAATAGCCAAGTGGAACGGGTGAACCAGACTATGATGAACTTTCTGTGACACTTCGTCAATGAGCATCATAGTGACTGGGTCAAGCTCCTCCCTTGTGTGGAGTTCTCGTATATAAAACCACCTAAGTAAGTCCGCCGCCAAGCCTCCTTTTCAGATTCTGTATGGACAGCGACCCAGAATCCCATTCCCAGTGGCACTCACCTTTGGCAAGCTGTTTCTCTCGTTAAGACGTTCTCCGACATCAGGGTGGAGACCAAGTCCTCCCTGGAGCAGTCCTCCATTCATATGAAGAGGCATGAAGACAAGAGACACCTACATCCTTCTTCGTTCCAGCCCGGAGACAAGGTATGTCTCTCTTCCGGATACGTCCACTTCAAGTTACCATCCTACAAGTTGAGTCCCATTGAGGTGCTCCAGACTACAAACTGAAGCTCCTGGCTTCTCTATGCATCCCCAACTCTTTCCATGTGTCCCTCCTCAAACCTGTCATCCTGAGCCGTTATCACAGGGATCCAGGTACCTCTTAGCCTCTGGAAGGGGTTTGGTCCTGAGGAGAGGTCATTGCAGGAAGACCAAAAGAAAAATCCCTAAAAAAATCACCTTATTATTATTGTCTTAAAATCAGAAATCCCCCCCAAAAAACGTGATTATATAAAGTCATAGACACGGTCCAATGATTAAAGATTCGGAATGGTGAAAAGCCCTATCAGTTTACCTTCCTTGCCGCGGAGGTTGGCACTCTACATTTAGCGCAATGGCGCCCCCGCTTACCGACAGCTTGCTCTTATATCCCTGTTCTAGTCTGAGGTGCAGCTAGTCTGGAAATTCGGGAGTGACAACACACATAATCTATGCACACCTACATGTCCTCAAAAATATAAAATGACTCTGTCACAAGGGTAAAAATATCCCAGACAGTTAGATCCCCCTATTTTCTATAAGATAATACTAGAAAATAGGTTTGACTATGTTTACATATCTTTTGGTACCTTTTTCTGCTGGTGTGATAATGAAAAACCAGGTTATTAGCAAAGAGAGTCCTTGCTTACATTGATATATTGCTTGGCCAGTTTGCACAATAACAGTCTAGGTTTACAGCAGTGTTTGTGTTTACTCCTTGTGTTACACAGTACTTGGAGGTATTTAGCACTTTATATATACTTTGGAGGCACTTGACAATTTATTTTTTTAATAAGTATAACATCAGGTTATTTAAGCTGAGAGATCAAACCTATTTTTCTAGTATTATATTATAGAAAATAGGGGGATCTAACTGTCTGGGATATTTTTACCCTTGTGACAGTGCTAAGTCATTTTATATTTTTAAGGACATGTAGGTGTGCATAGATTGTTATGTGTGTTGTTACTCCCGAATTTCCAGACTAGCTGCACCTCAGACTATAAGGGCAAGCCGTCGGTGAGCGGGGGCGCCATTGCGCTAAATTTAGAGTGCCAACCTCCGTGGCAAGGAAGGGAAACTGATAGGGTTTTTGGCCATTCCCAATCCTTAATCATTGCACCGTGTTAATGACTTTATATAATCACGCTTTTTGGGGGGAATTTCTGATTTTAAGACAATAATGATAAAGTAATTTTTTAGGGGTTTTTCTTTTGGTCTTCTTGGTTAACCCCTTGGTTATATCTCAATTGGTTGTTCTTTTTTGAGAGGTCATGGCAGCCAAGGGAGAATATTAATTTCCCTCTTCTCCTTAACAAATACCCTAAAAGGGGGTGGGTGGGGGGCGTAAGGAAGGGGGGTACTGTAACGCCCATGCCGACATCCTCGCACTCTCCTGCTCCCCTTCCCCAGCAAGGACGTCGGTTTCCTCACCTGTCCAGGAGTCCTGCGGTGGTGGTCCCGTCCCTGTCCCATGCTGCTGTCTCCCAGAACATCTGTACATCTTCCAGGCCTCCAGCCTCAGCCTTATCACTGGTGCCTGGGCAATGAGTTAGTCATTGCTAGTTATCAGGGCCCTTAGCACTGCAGCTGATGATATTGTGCTGTCTGCTGCTGCTGATACATCTTTATATTTCAGTGCTGTACTACCATGCTGTTCCACTGCTGTCGCTACCATCTACGCCGACCAGCTTACACGATACCCGCCTCTGCAAGTATCCATGCCGGTCACAGCTGCTGTACCATCCATCCGTCCATCCATCCTGGATGGAATCTCGACACCTGCTGCTGCTGTAACCTACTGCCAGAGACTGCCGCTCCCATACCCCTGGGGCCAGCCGATGCAGCACCAGTCTTCCCGAGTGGCACCCAGACTCATACCTGAAGCGTAACACCCTCACCATGAGAAGCACTGGAGAAGACCAGGCTCAGGTCTGTAGTCAAGCCCCTCTGGGTTTTATGTGTGCTGTGGCCCAGTGGGTTTGCTAAACAACATTGCTCGTCCGGCAAGCATAACAGGGTCAGAGGAAATCCCATGAGAACGCCTCAATGCGTGTTTCGTGAGAAATTGCTCGCTTCATCAAAGGACTGAAAGGTACACATGCCAGGACCTTTTTAGAGTAAGAGGTAGTGGTCACCTGGGCTGCGAGAACCAATCAAGGTGGATATAGTGGCACCTGTACACCATCTGAAATCAATCTGTCCATTCCGCTTGCGTTGTCATAACACTAGCACTATGTATGTCGCGGGCGGGGAGGGGACGCTGCGCTCACCACGCTCGGGTCCGGCACGGTTGCGGCTGCTTCGCTTGCTGCTCGGTCAGTTGCTCGAGCGGTGGGCCAGATCCCGGGGACTCGAGCGGCGCTCCTCGCCCGTGAGTGAAAAGGGGGGATTGGTTTTGGGGATTTATTGTCCGTGACGCCACCCACGGTTGTGGTGAGGTTGTGACACAACCGCTGCTCTTGACGGGGATCCCGGGAGCGATGACAGGGAGCAGCTTAGATGTTGCTCTTCCCCTCCGTGGGTAGGGGGGTTGGTTGTCCCGGGGCCCGGTGAGGGAGGAATGGCAGGTGGGTTACGGGACCTGGTGAGGTGCAGGGTCGTGGGGGCAGCGCGGTGCCGCACGGCACAGTGGTACTCACTCAGCCAATAATGAATGCAAAGTCTCCGGTAAAACAAACGGCTGGATGGACGGGTCCCACAGACGGCTGCGGTGGTTCTTCTCCCGGTAGGTTGGCGGTGACTGCCTTTCCCTGCACCTGTGTTATGTTCTCGGTTCCGGTGGCTTCCCACCGGTAAACCGCTCCCCAGCTTGGATGGATGCTGAGGGAACCCCTTTTGCCTGCAGGCTCTGGCCCTGGGAACTGTAGCCTTGGCGGTGACTGTATTTCCCTTCACGGTTTGAGCGGTTGCCTTCAATCGTGTCTTGACTGCTGGGAAACCCCGGAGGTTCCCTTCGCTAACGGATTTGACCGGTTTTGCGGCGACTCCAAGCCTGGTCGGGGTCCGTAGGCCCTGCCGAATGGTGCTGGCCTCTCTTCGCTCTCCGATCCGGTACCGGCGGGCCACCGCCCGTCCCCGGTCCTTACGGTTCACGTCAATCAGCCTCTCCTGCAGACAGTCACCACCGTCTGCCAACTTTGCTGTATGTGCCCGGGCCACGCACCCGGACACAGTCAGTCTGCTCCACTACCACTTCACTCCTCTCTCTTCCACTTCCCTAACTGAACTGTCACTTTTCCCGCCTCCAGGCCTGTGAACTCCTCGGTGGGTGGAGCCAACCGCCTGGCTCCACCCCACCTGGTGTGGACATCAGCCCCTGGAGGGAGGCAACAAGGATTTTTGTCTGACTTTGGTGTGCCTAGCCGGGGTGTGGGGTGTGTTGTTGCAGTACCTGTGACGTCCTGGCTTGTCCAGGGCGCCACATTCCTCCTTAGTAAAATGCAGACCGTCCGCTGGCTGCCCGTCCATCACCGGTTTTATTTTTTTTTGTTAACTGCAAAAGAGTAAAAACATCATTTAAAACACAAGCATTTTTAGTCAAACTTCCCACAACGGGAGGCACATTCTTAAACGTTTCTAACGGCATATATTTATTAAATGGTACGGCTTCCGCTCTTCTCCCACCCAAACAACCTGGCCCTGATGCTGCCCCTAAGAAGCGGGCAGCACCCCTTGACCCCAGTCCAGAACCAAGCTGCCCGAGCGGGTACGGTCTCTTTCAGGGGTCCCATGTCCATGGGAACCCCTGACCCCCGGAGGATCACCACCGGTTCAGGTGGTGGCCGGGCCCCAGCCTACTCTGCTGCGGGCCCTTCCTCCAATCTGCCTCTCCGGAGGCGGCAACGGTTTAAGCCAAATATTTACATCCCACAAGTTTGTGGTTGCCCTGCAAGTTCTCGGGCTTGTCTGTAAGCAGTTCCTTACGCAGCGGTTGCAGAAAGTCCCTACGGGGACAACATGCCGGCAACGGCCAGTTTAATCACGGTCCCAATCAGATTACAGTTCGGTTGATTCAATCTTATCATTTAACTTATTCAAACGGTGCCGGTGGTCCCAAAGGGGACAACTTGCGGCGGGGGACCGCTGCCATTACTGCTCACCTTCGTCCTCCTCACCCGACCCTGGGTGGAAGAACACAGGTACCAGCCCCTCCAGCGCATAGTAGGCGCGACGAGGAAGGGCCGCCCGGTATCCATTATTTCCGCTCCGGGGGATGTAAGTGGCCTCCGTGCCATACAGGGCGACGACTCCCTCGTCCTCCTCCGAAACAGGCTCTGTGTCAGGTCCGGAGTCACCATCATCTGTCCCTGCGCCAGGCGGGTTGCCGCCAGCTGCCGCAGTCTCCGGGCTCACCAATCTTTCGGCTACTGTTACGAGGGGGTGTACGTTAGATGGACCAGCAGCAGCGGGGTGCACGGGCAGGGAAGACGGAGGCGGCATGGGGGCCAGAGGTAGACCGGGTCCCTCAGCCGCAACGGCCGGTCCCTCGGGGACACAAGGGCGTGGGTCACTCACCAGCTCCTCCATCATGGCCTCCATTCCGTATACCCGGGCGACCGCAGCTACCTCCTCCACCTCCGCGGTCCACTGCTCCATCAGCAGACATATCTGACTCCGGTAGCGCCGGCAGATCCCCGCCATTCGGGCCCTGAGCCACGCCGCTGTTCCGGGCACCGGCTCCGTAACCTCTGCGTAGCTGGACGGGGCGGACATGGTGGTAGCGGTACTTTCCAGGAACCAGCAGATCGCAGAGTCCTGGCGTCCCTGCTTCTATAGCCGCGGTTCATATGCGGCCGGCCGCCATTCTGTGCCCCCTTACCCCTTAGTCTTTTTCTGGCTCCTCCTCTACAGGGGCGGGGTTTCGGCTTTCGCGCCTCCACTGCTCGAGGAGACGCTCGAGCGGGGATTTTTCGCACCCAAAATGGCGGCTTCTCAAAATTTTCGGCCAGACACCTCAGGCGGTCACAAGGCGCACCTCTACCAGACGGCAGAGCGGTAAGATCCTGTTCGTGACGCCAAGTTGTCGCGGGCGGGGAAGGGACGCTGCGCTCACCACGCTCGGGTCCGGCTGCTTCGCTTGCTGCTCGGTCGGTGGCTCGAGTGGTGGGCCGGACCCGGGGACTCGAGCAGCGCTCCTCGCCCGTGAGTGAAAAGGGGGGATTGGTTTTGGGGATGTATTGTCCGTGATGCCACCCACGGTTGTGGTGAGGTTGTGACACCACCGCTGCTCTGGACGGGGATCCCGGGAGCGATGACAGGGAGCAGCTTAGATGTTGTTCTTCCCCTCCGTGAGTAGCAGGGTTGGTTGTCCCGGGGCCCGGTGAGGGAGGAATGGCAGGTGGGTTACGGGACCTGGTGAGGTGCAGGGTCGCGGGGGCAGCGCAGTGCCGCACGGCACAGTGGTACTCACTCAGCCAATAATGAATGCAAAGTCTCCGGTAAAACAAACGGCTGGATGGACGGGTCCCACAGACGGCTGCGGTGGTTCTTCTCCCGGTAGGTTGGCGGTGACTGCCTTTCCCCGCACCTGTGTTATGTTCTCGGTTCTGGTGGCTTCCCACCGGTAACCCTCTCCCCAGCTTGGATGGATGCTGAGGGAGCCCCTTTTGCCCGCAGGCTCTGGCCCTGGGAACTGTAGCCTTGGCGGTGACTGTATTTCCCTTCACGGTTTGAGCGGTTGCCTTCAATTGGGTCTTGACTGCTGGGAAACCCCGGAGGTTCCCTTCGCTAACGGATTTGACCGGTTTTGAGGCGACTCCAAGCCTGGTCGGGGTCCGTAGGCCCTGCCGAATGGTGCTGGCTTCTCTTTGCTCTCCGATCCGGTACCGGTGGGCCACCGCCCGTCCCCGGTCCTTACGGTTCACGTCAATCAGCCTCTCCTGCAGACGGTCACCACCGTCTGCCAACCTTGCTGTATGTGCCCGGGTCACGCACCCGGACACGGTCAGTCTGCTCCACTACCACTTCACTCCTCTCTCTTCCACTTCCCTAACTGAACTGTCACTTTTCCTGCCTCCAGGCCTGTGAACTCCTCGGTGGGTGGAGCCAACTGCCTAGCTCCACCCCACCTGGTGTGGACATCAGCCCCTGGAGGGAGGCAACAAGGATTTTTGTCTGACTTTGGTGTGCCTAGCCGGGGTGTGGGGTGCGTTGTTGCAGTACCTGTGACGTCCTGGCTTGTCCAGGGCGCCACATGTACAGGGTCAGAGACAAGTTGCTATGGCACTCGGACAAGCGCACAAGACCACCAGACAGCGACAGAGGGGAAGAGAGATAGCCAGAAGGGACGCATACGCACATCCATTAGGTTGGTTCTTAAGAAGTACATCATATATATTAAATACAACAAAGGCAAGTATTAGCCCTAAATAGGGGCAAGTCCATAAATAATATGATGTATCCACAATAAGCAGGCAAAGAGCTGGATCCATATGATATCCATAATATCCATTGGATCAAAATCACCATTAATTAGTATATGGAGACAGGTCCCAGACAGGAATGCTTACAGCAAGGCACTATTGTAAAAAACATATGACAATTGTAGAATATAATATATCATATTAAATAGAAAGATACAGTATGAGACAATTGTGGAGGGCACATGCACACAAGAATTCTACAAGCATGGAGAAAAGTTCAGAGTTTCATTTAATCCCTGAGGTGTCTCTCTCTGTGCCAGGATTTTCCTAAGGTTGGCACCCCTGATCCTTCCCTGTACTAAGTCTATGGTGGGCTTTGCACACTACGATATCGCAGGTGCGATGTCGGTGAGGTCAAATCGAAAGTGACACACATCCGGCGTCGCTGTCGACATCGTAGTGTGTAAAGCCTTTTACATACGATTAACCCTAGAACGCGCAAGCATAACAATCTACCATAGAAAACAAATGACCTAGCAGGCCTGCGAGGCCCCAGGTATGCGTTCTAGGGTTAACGAGCGCAAAAGCGTCGTTATCGTATGATCGGTGTAGGGTCCAACATTTGCATAATACCGCTGCTGAGATGGTACGATGTTGTTCCTCATTCCAGCAGGCAGCACACATCGCTGTGTGTGAAGCCGCTGGAGCGAGGAACATATCCTACCTGCGTCCCGGCCGGCTATGCGGAAGGAGGTGGGCGGGATGTTTACGTCCCGCTCATCTCCTCCCCTCCGCTTCTATTGGCTGCCTGCCGTGTGACGTCGCTATGACGCCGCACGACCCGCCCCCTTAGGAAGTAGGCGGGTCGCTTGCCACAGCGACGTCGCAGGGCAGGTGAGTGCATGTAAAGCTGGCGTAGCGATAATGTTCGCTACACCAGCAATCACAAGATATCGTACCTGCGAAGGGGGCGGGGACTATCGCTGCAGCGTCGGTAACACATTGTTACCGATGTCGCAACGTGCAAAGCCCGCCTAAGTCTCAAATCCTCAGGGACCTAGGATCACAATTATGGAAATCTGTGAAGTGACAAGGCAAACTTTTCAAAAAAGCCACATCGGTCGCAGTCCTGGCCGCACCAATGTCCCACAAATGTTCTTGGACTAACCCGTAGTTCTCTGGAGGTCAGGCCAATATAGATTTTGGAGCAACCACACGTGGCATAATATACCATGTGGGTGCTTTTACATGTGATGTAGTGATTTATTTTATAGCAACGAAAACCATCTGCTGTCTCAAAAGTGAAGCAGCGCAGGACATTGGCGCAGGCAGCACAGCGGCCACATGAATAACAACCCACGATAGGACCTCTGGTGTTAAAGGGGTTTGTTATCTTAGATACGTAATGACTTTGGATAAGGACATCACTGAGGTTCTTACACCGCCTAGAGGTCAAAAGTGGTCTTTCAGATAAAAATTGAGTGAAGGAGGGCTCCATGTTTAAGATGGACAAATGTTTTAAAAGAATGGCCTTTATAGCTAACCACTCATAGTTATAAGTTGAGAGGAATCTCCATTTTTGTTCAGATCCATCTTTCTTAGTTGGTTGATGTAACTGAGCCCGGGAAGTGTATTTTGCTCACTTGTACCCACCCTTTACACACCTGTTGCTGTAACGTCTCTGTAAAAAGCAGGTGTTAAGGTCACTGACCTCAAAACATTCTTCGGTAGAGCATATCCGCCGCATCCTCAAGAATTGGCCAACCGGGATAGCTCTAATGGTGGAGCATTTGTGCGAGGAGGATGCGTGTAATAAAAAATGAACCAACTTTTTTGCGATAAACGTCGGTCTTTATAGCACTACCTTGACCATGGTCCAACTGTATGCTCAAAAAAATCAATTTTGCAAGAATCACACCTGTGTATTAATTTGATGTGATACTCATTGTTATTGAGTGTATGAAAAAAAACCGAGTTGCTCGCTGTGCCCTGCCAGAAAATAAAAATATCGTGGATGTATCTTATCCAGCACTGGATATGAGAGCCGGCCGGTGACTGTTCCCCCCAGACAAAGCCCACTCCCAGTACTCCTGGAAGAGGTTTGCATAAGACTGGGCATAGGCCGTCCCCATTGCAGTGCCACGACGGTGAAGATAAAAGGAATTCTTAAACACAAAAAAATAGTGTGACAGGGCAAAGTCGACCAGTTCAATAATCAAATCACATAGGTGTCTATCCCGGTTGGCTGCCCTGAGGAAGAAGTGAACTGCCTGTAGACCATGCTGGTGGTCCATGCAAGTATACAGGGATTCTACATCTGCTGTAACCAGCAACACGTTATCATCCACAAAGATCCCATCAACCCTATTCAGGACATCCATTGTGTCTTTGACATATGAAGGTAATGTCTCAACAAGTTGGTTAAGGTAGTAGTCTATGAACCTACATATGGCATAGACCCTCTATCCCTGACACAATGGGATGTCCTGTAGGTTAAAGGGGGTCTCTGTGGATTTTAGGGATTATGTAAAAGGTGGGTATTTTGGGATAGGTGGTGGTAAGGCCCTCGAAAACTTTTTTAGTAATATGGCCATCATCAAATGCCCTAAACAAGATGGCATGCAATTGTCTAGAAAAGAGAGGTAGGGGGTTGGAGTGTAGTTTAGGATCAGGATTCCTCAGCTGCCTCAAGACTTCCCGCTCGTATTGGTCCTTAGGCCAGATTACTATGTGTGACCCCCCCTTGTCTGCATCTTTAAATACCTCATCATCCATGGCCCTAAGCTCTCTCAGGGCATCTCTCTGGGTCTTTGTGAGATTATCAAATTTCCATTTTGTTTGGACTTTGAGATCCTCGGTGACAAGTTTCACAAAAATTGATGGGGACAAGTATGGGCACGTTACTACAGGATAGGTACAAGGATGAGTACATTACTACAGCATGGGGAACAGGATGGGGAATATTACTAAAATATCTTGGCCAAAATCACTAAATGGTGCTAGTTGTAAAACTATATTACTTACAAGAAAGATAAAATGTAAACAAAAAAAATAAAGTATGTAAAGAAATGTTGTTTTTTTATATGTAAACTAAAAAAGTGTATGTTGTTATAATAAACGAGCAAAAAATATTCACAGTGATCCAAAGGTGTGGAGAGAAAAAAATATGGCACCAAAAAAATGCCACTTTGTCCTGCAAAGAATGCGGCCCCTCAAATTCTTCTTCTTCTATGTGTGGCTCATATGCCCAGCCGAGTTTGAGACCCCTGGCCTACACAATGAGCTCCTGGGAGGCAGCATTCAGCGTTTCTGTGTTGCAGCCAGAACAGTTTGCATCTGCACTTTTTTCCACTTAGTTTGGATGTGCTGAATAATCGTGCCGTTTGCACTGTACATTTCGGGGTGCACTCCCCTTCTTTCCCTCCAACCTGTGAGAGGACTGTTTAAATTAGTACACAGCACAGCTTGATCCTGCTTCTCGGCTCATTGTACAGGCCGAGGCCCAGAAGAGGGTAAGTCTGGGTTTAGTGTAGAACAGAGGTCTCAAACATGCGGCCCCCGAGAGCAGCATGTGGCCTGAGGCTGCTTGTTGCGGCCCGCAGACCCACTAACGATCATGGCCTTATGCTGGAGGTCGGCGCCAGCTGAGCACAGTTGAATCATTTTCAGTGCCGCGCATAGGAGCTTTCTGCCCGCCAATCAGATGCAAGGAGGTGACGCCGCTGCATGACGTCATCTCCTTGCATCTGATTGGCGGAGAACAGCCATTGGTATAGTGCAGAAAGCTCTGCTGTGCAGCACTGTCAATGATTCAACCCTAGAAAAGCCTTGCCGGCGCCGATCCCCGTCATAGGGCCGCGATCTTCACAGGGTCTGCGGGCCGCAACAAGCACGTAAGATACGTGCCCATGATCAGGACCCATTTCATCCTGGACACAGCGGCCTGGCCCCGCCCCCCGCACGGATTGGCCGCTCGACCAGACCCCCCCGCACACATTGGCCGCTCGGTCAAGCCCCGCCCCCCTCAAGCATTGGACGCTCGGCTTGGCCCCACCCTCCGCACGCATTCTCCGAACCCGCACGGAGCCCCGACTCCCAGTTGACTGCTGCATCCCCGGGAGCCCACACCAGTAACCCAGCCGAGACATACCCTTGCGTTGCTGGGATCGTGCCGGAGCCGGCGTATGCTGGTAACCATGGTACACATCGGGTAACCATGGAAACCACTTTGCTTAATTACCCGATTGTGTACCATGGTTACCAGCGTATGCCGGCTCCCTGCCCATTCAGATCGTTAGTCTCCAGCTGTCAAACACGTTAATGCATGCTGCACAGCAGGAGACCAACAAACAAAAAATGAACCAGCACTGTCGCTTTGAATGGTTACCTGATGTGTACCATGGTTACTAGCTTACCCCGGCTCCTGGCACACGTGTGCTGGAGTCGGCGTACGCTGGTAACCATGGTACACATTGGGTAACTATGGAAACCGTGTTGCATAGTTACCCGGGCCACGACCCCCGCACTGTGCCCGCTCGGCCACGCACCCCCCACACTATGCCCGCTCAGCCACTCCCCCCACACTCTGCCCGCTCAGCCACGCCCCCCACTATGCCCGCTCGGTCACGCCCCCCCACTATGCCCGCTCGGCCACGCCCCCCACACTATGCCCGCTCGGCCACGCGCCCCCCCCCACTATGCCCACTCGGCCACGCCACCCACACTATGCCCACTCAGCCACGCCCCACTATGCCCGCTCGGCCACGTCCCTGCCACACTATGCCCGCTCAGCCACGCCCCCCTAAACCATGCCTGCTTGGCCACGCCCCCCACACTATGCCCACTCAGCCACGCCCACCGCACACATTGGGCACCTATTAGGCACCTCCCCCCAGGACCGCTCCACCTATTAGACATCTCCCCCCAAGGACTACTCCACCTATTAGACACCTCCCCCACAGGACTACTTCACCTACTAGACACCTCCCCCAGGACACTTCCTCCTATTAGACTCCTCTCCCCCCAGGACTACTTCTCCTATTATCCTCCTCTCTCCCCAGGACTACTCTTCCTATTATACTCCTCTCCCCCAGGACTACTCCTCCTATTATCCTCCTCTCTCCCCAGGACTACCCCTCCTATTATCCTCCTCTCCCCCCAAGACTACTCCTCCTATTATACTCCTCTCTCCCCAGCACTACTCCTCCTATTATCCTCCTCTCCCCCCAGGACTACTCCTCATATTATATTCCTCACCTCCAGAACTACTCCTCCTATTATACTCCTCTCCACCCAGGACTACTCCTCCTATTATACTCCTCTCCACCCAGGACTACTCCTCCTATTATACTCCTCTCTCCCCAGGACTATTCCTCTAACACACACACACTGCACAAAACACACTTCCCACCAAAACACACACACCCACACAAACCGCGCAACACACACAGCACCACACACACACAACTCTGCAGACACACAGCGCTCCACAAACAACGCAACACTCACAAACAACACTGCTCTCACACCCCCCACACCCAGACAACACCCAGGACATTTACAGCGCCCTACACAAACACTTTGCAACTACACACAACAACATCTCTCTCTCCCTCTCTCTCTCTCTCTCTCTCTCTCTCTATATATATATATATATATATATATATATATATATATATATATATATATAACTAAACAAAAAAGTGCAGGTTTGTTATAATGAACAAGCAAAAAATGTTCAAAAAAGTGATCCAAACGTGTATAGAAACAACTATGGAATTATTAAAAATGACACTTTGTCCTGCAAGGAGCGTGGCCCCTCTCAATTTTTTTTTCTATGTGTGCCCCATACACCTAGCTGGGTTTGACACCTCTGGTGTAGAAGGTCACCCTCTCATTGGAAGAGCTCAAATGGATATAGAAAGGCAGCAGTAATGAAATAAATACTTAACATTACGTATATCTCAGCATTTGTAGAGCTCGGTTATTACAACATTGAAGGGGTTGTCCATCAATTACACAATCCCTTTTAAAATACTATATTCCCCTGTAAAATATACGCATTGTATACTCATCCTCCGTCCCGGCACCATATCTCCAGGGGCTCGCAGGACATTATCAATCAGCGGCCACCATTGATCTGCTGTGCTCTTACTTGAAGGGGTGCGACTATTAGCAGTCGCTGATATTATTTTATAATGAAGAATACAGTACCCTCTCCTAGGATGCATTGCCTACCCCCCCTGGTTCCCATGAGTATCAATGCTGAAAACACCAACACCTTTAAATCCCAGCTTTCCTACGTCCCACTGGGTAGGTTGCCCCGGGAGGGGGACCTAGGGGATGGCCCTGAAAGGGGTGGAGCGATCCCAGTCAAGCCCAGTGTGGGGGGGGGGGGGCGGTGAGTGTCTGACGTACAAGATAAGCAAGTGCTCGAACAGTGTAGACAGACCCAGGAAATGTGAAGGGTCAGGTGTGCCTCTAGCTGGATCGGGTACCCAGTGACCTGGGGCACAGAGAGGGAGGTTCCAGGGAAGGCACAGGACGCATGTCTCTGGAACCAGGGTACAGACAGGGCACAGGGCCCTAGAGTAGGTGACAGCTGCAAACAACCTGCTAAAAAGCTGCAGAGCAGGAAACCTTCAAGGACCTGGCTAACACACAAAACTCCGAGGTACCAGCAGCAACGACTGAGCCAGGGAAAGTAGCTCCACGCCATCCCGAGAGGGTTCACACTGCCGCCATTTGGACCAGAAACTGCCAAGGTCAGTTCAGGGACCCACAGACGCTTCAGGCCACGGGGTCCCAACCTTAAACCACAGTGCCACAAGAGCGAGAGAGCCCTGGATACTGCACCAGCATTGGGAAATAGGGGACCGAAAGCAGCCGTCTCCCGGATGTATTTGTGAGTAGAGGAAAGTTGGTTTACCAGTACTGTGCCATCCCTTTCTTCCAGCGCGATTCAGCCTCATCCAGCACCAAAAGGGACACTGGGGTTATCCCTACCCGCGAAGGGATTAACATACTAGCTGCCAATTCCACCAACCCCAATCCCAGTCCCTCACAAACAGCAGCGGCGGCATCCATTCCCTTTTCCCGCAACACCGCAGGTGGCGTCACATGAACATTAACTCTTATCTCCCCTGTAAATACTCCCCTTACAAAAGGGACCCAGGGCACGGAAGCGCACGGAAGTGGGCAACGGCCACCAAAGTGACATCCCTAACTGTGTATGCTGCCCGGGAGCGACTACCCCCTTCCCTGGGTGACAAATGCACAACATCTTTAAGAGAATTCAATGAGACTTACCTTTGCACTTGGCTCTGAAGAAAATATGGAGCAGGGCGTTTCTGTTGAAGAAAAACAATACAGAGTATTTAGGATTCAAGTTCAGAGCTCTTTAAAGCAATGATAAAGCCAACCTGTACATGGAACATGCCGCCCCATTCAGATGTGTATCCGGTATGAGTTCTATAACCGAGCTTTTCACAGATAGAAGCCGTAACCATTATATTTTATGGGGTGTTCATGTCTGCCCAAAACATGGGGACAAATTCATATATGATCCTAGTCAGGAATTAAACTTACCAAACAGAAGTCTTTGGATGTGTGAGGATAAAAATGGGACGGCACTCAGATGTCATGTTAATTTGTGTATTGCCCAATTGTCCTGTTTGTTTAACCCTTTAATGACAGAGCCAATTTTGAGCTTAATGATTAAGCCCCATTTATTCAAATGTTACCAGTGTCACTTTGTGGTAATAACTTTGGAACGCTCCTAAATATCCTGCTGATTCTGAGACTATTTTTTCATGACACATTATACTTTATGTTAGCTTAATTTTAGGTTGATATTTTTTTCTTTTATTTTCTGAAAATTTAGAAAAATAATTTTTTAAACTTTGACTGCTTTTCTCCCCAACCCCTTAAGGACCAGGCAATTTTTCTTTTTTTGCTCTTTTGTTTTGTTTCCTCCACACTTAAACTGAATTTTGGAAACGGAGGGTAGTTTTGCAAAGAGAATATTTTCAAAAATGTGTCATGCTAGGGATGGGTATGGGGAAATACCGAGCAAATGGCAAATAAGGAGGGCAGGAAAGGTGGGACCCATGTCTAGGAGAGAGGGTGACTCCTTATAAAACCTTGTGCTGGCCCCTGGCTCCCCTGACATCACTAGATAGGTATCCTGCTCGGCGAATAGGTGCGGAACCTAGACCCTCGCTGACCCTGAACTGGGCCCTAGGTAATGATCGGACAGGATGAGCACTAGTCAACCCCACTAAGTCCTAAATAAGACATAGGGAAAACAAAAAGGGCAGTTCAAATGAACAACTTATCTGCAAGATGACTTTGGGAGAGCGACAGCAATAAAAAGCAAAATGTTTCCAGGAGATTACAAGCAGACTGCTTACAATCTGGACCATATAGAAATAAACTTTATCACCAGTAACAATCCAAGGGGTAATGTGGGTACATAAAGAAACAGGGAGAGCATAATAATTAGCAGCTGAAAGGTAAAGATATCCGCAGGGTCCTAAAAGGGAAAAAGTTAACCCTAACAGAGAAAATACATAGAACTTCATTCACTCCACAGAAGAAGGAAAGGAATATCAAGGAGCAGTTTGTGCAGCCAAACGCAGCGACCTTCTACAGCCGAACACCACAGGGGTTGTTTGTCATTTGTGACAAAATATAAGGGATATGTTCACTCTTGTGATATACTGCATATTAGAAAATAGGTTAGATTAATGCATCTAACTAAGGACATGGATTATTGAAGCCATATTCTAATGAGACCAAGATAACCCTATTTGGTTTAGACGGCTTCAACCGTGTCTGGTAGCAACCATGTGACGAGGACAAAGACAAATGTATCTTGCCTAAAGTCAAGCAAGGGGCTGGGAGTCAAAGACATTTATTAATGCTTTAGGTCCTTCACTAACTAAACGAAAAAATGTGGAAGGAAAAAATGAAAATATTACTTTTTCCGCACAAAAATGTTACTTTAGCCCCAAATTTTGCATTTTCACAAGGGTAGCAGGAGAAATTCCACTGTACAATTTATTGTGCAATCTCTCCTCAGTACATTAATACCCCATGTGTGGTGGAAATCTACTGTTTGAGCACATGGCAGGGCTTGGAAGGGAAGGAGCGCCATTTGACTTTTTCACGTTTGGAGAACCACTGATGTGGCCAAATAGTGGACATCCCCCACAAGTGATCCCATTTTGGAAACTAGACTTTACAGAGTTTACCTAGATGTGTGGTGAGCACCTGGAAACCCCAGGTGCTTCACAGAATTGTATAACGTTGAGCTGTGAAAATGAAAAATGTACATTTTTAAAGCTCAAAAATGTTGCTTTAATCCCTTTCACTAGGGAAGAGGAGATAAAGCACCAATTTGTTGAACAAATTCTCCTAACTACAGTACTCCATATGTGGTCAAAAACTGCCTGTGAGGGACAGTGCAAAGCAGGGGCGTACATAGAAATCATGGGGCCCCATAGCAGAATTTCTAATTGCCACTCCCCCCCAAAAAAAACACTATTATTATTATTATTATTATTATTATTGTTATTATTAATTATAATAATATTTGGCTTGGTCACATAGGAACATATCTTACAACCTTTTAGCCCTTTCAAAGTAATTGCAGTCCTATTGAAGCCTCCTGGTTCCCTTTTCATTGCAGCCATAAAGTATGATGCCAACAAAATTGCCTCACAAACACTGTATGATCCCCACAGTGAATTCCTACTCAAAGTACCCCCCTACAACTACCACGGCAATGAATGAATACCCCCAACACAGTGTGATCCCCACGCAGGTGTCCATGCATTATAATGGGCCTTCATACAGTATAATGGCCCCTTCTAACCCTCCTGACGAAGGCTTTCATGCTGAAACACGTGTAGGGACGGACGCCAGCACCAGCAGGAGGAGATGCCACTGGGTAATCTATTAATAGATTTGGTTTCCTACACCTTTAAACAGTACTTTATTTCTTTGTGATTTGTACTTTATTGTTTTGCCCTGCTCTAATTCCATCAGAGCTTTCTTATGCACACTTGTGCTGTATATCTAAATACTTCTAATTAATCTCTGGTGGTATGGAGTAGAGCTATACATATTGTGTACAGCCACATCTTTCATTGATTTTTTCCTCCTTCTGTTCCTTGCTGGTATTCTTCAGTCACTTGTTATTTACCTTTTTTTAAACCTTTTAATTAACTCTAATAAAATTTGTTTGTTTTAATTGGCTATTTGCTTTGTATTTTGGTTATTTCAATTGTTTTTGTGCAGGTAGCCTGGGCTATCTTCCCTTCTACTTTTCCATGGTTGAGATAAATTGATATACTTGTATATGTTCCCTTGTGTTTTGGCAATTTTGGTTATTTTTAAAGCCTCCAAATAGTATAATGACCCCCACACAGCCCTCCGCACAGTATGATGGACACAACACAAATTTTCACACTTGCTTGCATAAAGTGCAATGGCCCTCCATAAAAAAGAGAATTTTGTTTACTTACCGTAAATTCTTTTTCTTATAGTTCCGACATGGGAGACCCAAACCATGGGTGTATAGCTTCTGCCTCCGGAGGACACACAAAGTACTACACTCAAACGTGTAGCTCCTCCCTCCGGGCTATATACACCCCCTGGATGACAATCTACCCAGTTCAGTGCAAAAGCTGAAGGAGGACATCCACCCATAAGTAGAGATAGAGTAAAACTCGGAATAACCATAACTCTGACTACTAACAACAGCCGGTGAAACACACGGAACAAAAAAACTGCCAACAGGCAACAGGGAGGGTGCTGGGTCTCCCATGTCGGAACTATAAGAAAAAGAATTTACGGTAAGTAAACAAAATTCTCTTTTTCTTTATCGTTCCTTATGGGAGACCCAAACCATGGGACGTTCCAAAGCAGTCCATGGGTGGGAATAAACCAAACTGAGAAGTAGGCAAAACCTAACTTCACAAATGGGCGACAGCCGCCTGAAGAATGCGTCTGCCCAAGCTCGCATCTGCCGAAGCATGAGCATGCACCTGGTAGTGCTTCGAAAAAGTGTGCAGACTGGACCACGTGGCAGCCTGACAAACCTGCTGAGCCGTAGCCTGGTGCCTGAAAGCCCAGGAGGCACCGCCAGCTCTGGTCGAGTGCGCCTTAATCCCTGGCGGGAGAGGCACCTGAGAACACTGGTAGGCATCGGTGATAGCCGACCTGATCCAACGAGCTAGGGTCGGTTTAGAAGCAGCGAGACCTTTGCGCTGACCAGTGGTTAGCACAAAAAGTGAGGTGCACCGCCTAAAAACGGCGGTGCGTGACACATAGATTCGGAGCGCCCGCACCAAATCCAAGGTATGCAACGCCTTTTCAAAGCGATGCACAGGGGCCAGACAAAGAGAAGGCAATGAAATGTCCTGGTTAAGGTGGAAAGGAGACACCACCTTAGGGAGAAAGTCCGGAGACGGACGAAGAACCACCTTGTCTTGGTGAAACACCAAAAAGGGGGATTCCGAAGAGAGCGCAGCCAAATCAGAAACTCTCCTGAGAGAAGTTATGGCTACTAGAAAAACAACTTTCTGTGAAAGTCGAAACAAGGGAACCTCCCTGAGAGGCTCAAAGGGGGGTTTCTGTAAGGCCGTGAGGACCAGATTAAGGTCCCAGGGATCCAAGGGCCGCCGGTAAGGAGGAATGATGTGAGATGCGCCCTGCATGAAGGTGCGCACCTGAGCCAGTCGGGCGATACGCCGCTGGAACAATACCGACAGAGCCGACACCTGTCCCTTGAGGGAATTGAGGGACAGTCCTAGCTGTAGACCGGACTGTAGAAAAGACAGGATGGTCGGCAAGGAGAACGGCCAAGGAGCATGGTCGGAAGAGCGACACCAGGACAGGAAAATCCTCCAAGTCCTGTGGTAAATCTTGGCCGAGGAAGACTTCCGAGCCTGAGTCATGGTGGAGATGACCTCAGAGGGAATGCCTGACGCCGTCAGGATCCAGGACTCAAGAGCCACGCCGTCAATCTGAGAGCCGCAGAATTCTGGCGGAAGAACGGACCTTGAGAGAGAAGGTCTGGGCGGTCCGGGAGATGCCACGGCACCTCTACGGACAGACGGAGCAGGTCTGGGTACCAGGCTCGCCTGGGCCAGTCCGGAGCAATGAGTATGACTCGCCGGCCCTCCATTCTGATCTTGCGCAGAACCCTGGGCAAGAGCGCTAGAGGGGGAAACACATAGGCCAGACGGAACTGAGACCAATCTTGAACCAGTGCGTCTGCTGCGAAGGCCTGAGGATCGTGGGAGCGAGCCACGTAAACCGGAACCTTGTTGTTGTGCCGGGATGCCATTAGGTCCACTTACGGAGTGCCCCACTTGCGGCAGATTGATCTGAACACTGACGGATGCAGGGCCCACTCGCCGCTGTCCACGGTTTGACGGCTGAGGTAATCGGCCTCCCAGTTTTCCACGCCTGGGATGTGGACTGCAGACATGGTGGACTTGGAGTCCTCCGTCCACTGGAGGATTCGTTGAACCTCCAACATCGCCAGACGGCTGTGAGTCCCGCCCTGGTGATTGATGTAGGCAACCGCTGTCGCGTTGTCCGACTGAACTCGAATGTGCTTGCCCGCCAACAGGTGGTGAAAGGCTAGGAGAGCTAGAAACACAGCTCTGATCTCCAGCACATTGATCGAGAGGGCTGATTCGGACGGAGTCCAAGTGCCCTGTGCTCGGTGATGGAGAAATACTGCTCCCCAACCGGAGAGGCTGGCATCCGTGGTGAGGATCACCCAGGACGGAGTCAGGAAGGAGCGTCCCTGAGACAGAGAGAGGGGCCGAAGCCACCACTGAAGGGAGCTCCTGGTCTGTGACGACAGAGCCACCTGCCTGTGCAAGGAAGAGATCCGCTTGTCCCAACAGCGGAGAATGTCCAGCTGCAGGGGACGCAGATGGAACTGAGCAAAGGGAACCGCTTCCATGGACGCCACCATCTGACCCAGCACCTGCATGAGGTGTCTGATGGAATGACGGCGGTGCCTCAGCAGAGAGCGCACCGCCAGACGAAGGGACTGCTGTTTGACTAAGGGCAACTTGACAAGTGCCGGCAGAGTCTCGAATTGCATCCCTAGGTACAAAAGCACCTGGGTCGGGGTCAGAGTGGACTTGGGCAGGTTGACAAGCCACCCGAACTGAACTAGCGTGGCGAGAGTGAGAGAGACACTCCGCTGGCAGTCTGCACTGGATGAGGCCTTGACTAGAAGGTCGTCCAGGTAAGGAATCACTGCCAACCCCTGGAGGTGCAGGACCGCAACCACTGCTGCCATGACCTTGGTGAATACTCGAGGGGCCGTGGCTAAGCCGAAGGGGAGAGCCACGAATTGGAAATGTTCCTCTCCGATCGCAAAGCGTAGCCAACGCTGGTGTGAAACCGCAATAGGCACATGCAGATAGGCATCTCTGATGTCGATGGATGCCAGAAAATCTCCTTGGGTCATTGAGGCAATGACCGATCTCAGAGATTCCATGCGAAAGTGCCGCACCTGAACATGCTTGTTGAGAAGCTTGAGATCCAGGATGGGCCGGAAGGAACCGTCCTTTTTGGGGACTAGAAAGAGGTTTGAGTAGAAACCGCTGAACCGTTCCCGGGCGGGAACCGGAACAATTACACCGTTGGCCTGCAGGGATGCCACGGCCTGAGAGAAGGCGGCGGCTTTGGAGCAGGGGGGGGTGGACAGAAAAAATCTGTTTGGCGGGCTGGAAGAAAATTCTATCCTGTAGCCGTGGGAGATGATATCCCGCACCCACTGATCGGAGACGTGTTGCAACCACACGTCGCCAAAGTGGGAGAGCCTGCCACCGACTAAGGACGTTGCTGGCGCGGCCAGATAGTCACGAGGAGGCTGCCTTAGTGGCAGCGGCTCCTCCGGTCTTTTGAGGACGCGGCTTTGCGCGCCAGTTGGATTTACGATCCTTGACTGCGGTAGTGGACGAGGCCGAGGGCTTAGAGGACGACCAGTTAGAGGAACGAAAGGAACGAAACCTCGATTGGTTCCTGCCCTGGACAGGTTTCTTGGCTTTAGCTTGTGGCAAGGAAGTACTCTTCCCGCCAGTAGCTTCCTTAATTATATCATCCAGATGTTCCCCAAACAGCCGGGACCCAGCAAAAGGGAGACTCGCAAGGTACTTCTTAGAGGAAGCGTCTGCTTTCCACTCTCGAAGCCACAAGATCCTGCGGATCGCGAGGGAGTTAGCGGAGGCCACCGCAGTGCGGTGAGAAGCCTCCAGGATGGCAGACATGGCATAGGATGCAAAAGCCGAAGCTTGAGAAGTTAAGGCATCCGTCTCAGGAACAGAGTCCCTGGAGAGGGAATGAATCTCCGCCAGAGAGGCAGAGACTGCCTTAAGAGCCCACACTGCCGCAAAAGACGGGGAGAACGAGGCTCCTGCCGCCTCATATACAGACTTGGCCAGAAGGTCAACCTGGCGGTCAGTGGGATCCTTAAGAGAAGTGCCATCAGCCACAGCTACGACTGTGCGGGCTGAGATTCTGGACACCGGAGGGTCTACCTTTGGGGACTGGGCCCAGTCCTTAACCACCTCCGGTGGAAAAGGAAAACGGTCATCTGAACTACGCTTCGGAAAACGTTTGTCAGGACAGGCCCTGGGCTTGTTAACAGTGGTCTGAAAGCTGGAGTGGTTAAAAAACATACTCCTAGGTTTCTTAGGAGAGGTAAACTGGTGTACCTCTATCAGAGAGGGTTGTTCCTCTGACTCTTGTGGGTTGAGGTTCAGTACGGAGTTAATGGACGCAATCAAGTCACTAACATCCGCATCACCCTCAGACAAGTCAATGGGGTACATAGAGGCAGCGTCTGAGCCCACAGTAAACGAATCCTCCTCGCCCTGCACCTCGGCTTGTGAATCAGAGCCGTGGGACGAGGAAGGAGAAGGTTCCCTGCGTCTCCGTTTAGGGGGACGGGGTCCTAGGACATGCTCTGAGGGCTCTGCAGAGCTCGGAGCCGCAGAGACACCCTGAGAAGGGGGCTGATGCATGGACAGCAGTGTCCGGGACAGCTGCCCCATGGAGTCGGCAAAAGACTGGGAAATAGCTTGTGAAAAGGAAGCTACCCAAGCCGGGGGTTCAGCCACCGGGGCCGGAGCAGCCAGAGGGACCCCTGAGGCGGCTCCAGGCTGAGACACAAACATGTTAGCACAGGCATCACAATGTGGGTATGTGCTTGGCTCTGGCAGAATGAGCTTACACGCAGTGCATATAGCGTACATGTTTGCAGCCTTGCTCCTAGTGACAGACATGCTGCTGATGGTGGAAGCTCTGCAGCCAGAATACACTCCTGTAGAAAGCCTGAGAGTGTAATAAAAGTCCACAACCAGAGGTTGTGGCTTACCAGCCCGTGCTCTCTGTGTGCCCTCCGGATTCCACCGCTCCCCTGTGAAGCGTCAGCCTTCTAACAGTATGCAGCTGCAGCATCCAGCGCCTTCCAGTGTAGGAACGCTGAGAAAATGGCGCTGGGAGAAGAGGGGGGGCGTGTATAAGCCCCAAGAGCGGGAAAAAACGGAGGGCAGAGAGATACAGGAAGAAATACAGGGGAGGGAACATCTCCCCAGAGAGGAGTGCCCTCCCCTCTGCTGGTCGGGCGGTGGGCGGCGCTGTATGCAAAACATGCAGAGAAGCCGAAAACGAAACTAGGCCCAAACAGAAGCCGGGGCCTAGATTTTAAAAAGCGGCCGACGAGCAGGCACCTTCGGCGCGGTTCTCAGGGGAAACCCCCAGAACCGTCCGGAATTAACAGTAACGCTAAAGCACATACTGTCCCCCAAATAAAAGAACCCGGGACCCCTGAAAAAACGTCTCAATACTTAGCTCTTGAGACGCAGGGCCATGTCCCTGAATGGGGGTAACGCTCCTTCCAGCAGGGACCAGACAGGGCTGCGGATGGAGACCGGCCTTCTGCGAGCAGAGAGGACCGTGGAGGCTCCCACTTCAAACAGAGCCTCGACAGAGGGTGTGAAGGAGCGCGGCATGTGAAGGCTCCAGCCTTATAAAGTCAACCTTAACAGCACCCGACAGAGTGGGGTGTGAAGGGACATGCCGGGAGTCCAGACTGGACCCGCTTTTCTTCCAAATCTTTAAAAATAAAAATAAAAAAATATCAGAGAATGCAAGTGTGTGATCCTCCTGAAACACAAAGCATTGAACTGGGTAGATTGTCATCCAGGGGGTGTATATAGCCCGGAGGGAGGAGCTACACGTTTGAGTGTAGTACTTTGTGTGTCCTCCGGAGGCAGAAGCTATACACCCATGGTTTGGGTCTCCCATAAGGAACGATAAAGAAATACAAAGGCTCCCTCATAGCTACCCAAATACTATAATGGCCCCCACATAGCCTTCCATATAGTATAATGGGTCTCACGTAACCCTTTATATATTAGAATGCACCCCATAGTCCTCCATGTATTATAATACACTCCCCATAGACCTCCATATATTATAATGCACCTCCCATAGTCCCCTATGTATTTTAATTCATCCCATAGTCCTTCTTGTATAATTCACCCCATAATCCTCAATATATTATAATTCACCCCACAGTCCTCCATGTATTATAATCACCCCATAGTCCTCTATATATTATGCTGCACCCCATAGTCCTTCATGTATTATTGTATAATGCACTCCCCATAGTCCTGCAGATATTATAATGTAGCCAACAAAGAGGATTTTAAACAGTGATTTCAGATACATAATATATCACTAGATAGTGTACATTATTAAATCAATCTAGTAATATCAAGGACTATATATGGGCAAAAATCGCATAACCACATTTAGAAAGAAAGAAAGAGAAAAAGCGATCAGGGAGCCCAATTATACAAAGAACAATCAATTTCATCAAAAATAGATTTTTATTGAGAATAAATATTGAATATTAATTATCTATCAAATACACAAGTGCTTGTTTGGACAACTCTATATGCATCAACAATATACATGTAATGGAACCGTATCATGAAAAATATATAAATATATATTCTAGAATGGATAAAATTATCATACATAAGTCAAAGATATATAATCCTTGAAGCTATAGAATATAAATTGAAACAAATATATATAGTAACAGAAATATCTGTAGATCAACAGGGATCACTTTTGCTGCACCAAGGTGTACTGAAACTCTAGTGCTTCAAGTAATATCAAACCCAGAATCGCTGGACATAGGAATGTAGCAGATATCGTTACAGACCACCAGGGGTCACTCTTGCTACACCACAGTCATATCTACCCTACTATTCACAATTACCCAATATTGGTTAAGTCAGTTAGGGATATGCCCATATAAACCCATAATGGTGAATTACCAATCAGAATTGTAAATACAGGATTGTTACTACATACATATATATACCTAAATGAACGGTTACCGTTGGAAGCGTGTGACACCCAACACGTGTTTCGGTTTCTTCGTCAGGGGGCATGCCTGATCGACCGGAAAGGAGGTTTAAATACAGCCCACCTCCAATCACCGCACATCACCATTAGTGACGCATGCGCTGTCATGGCAACTCACCGACGCGAGGTCGGCCGCCGCGTCACAGATCATCTGACCCAGGGCAACACGTGACCCGAGTACAGAGGAGCCGTGGAGACACAGCGAGCCGAACAAGCGCCGATAACCTATGACAGCCGCGCGTTCAGGTGTGGGGCAAAATTAGAATTTATATCATGAATGCAAATTTAGGATTTAAATAGAGAGATTTTTGACCACATAATAAGTGTACTATTCATTACAGAATCTAAATATATGTGAAAGATAGTGAATGAATAAATCAATCCATGATTATACTTCTATTCCCTGGAAATTGCAAACACAATATTTGTCAAGAGATACAAGTAAATCTATGTAGCCAGACAGCAATAAATAAAGTATAAATCATTATGCCTATGTTAACGTTCAAATACCCCTATACAGGATACATATCATAAATATTAGGTTAGAACGGACAGAACATGTGTAAATGATGTTATTATAAATATTAAAACTTGTATATATTACATAAGAGGGTACATCTCCCACAATACATAGTATTGGGGATAATCAAGTAGTCCCCCATCACACATATTGACAGACCCAGTTCTGCTTAGCATTCTCTAAGTATCCAAATGAACTTGCTGCTTGATCACATCTTACAATGATACCAATGTGTACAATGGTCCTATGTGTCTTGCTTTTGGGTATTATATCATTATCCAACGAACGAATTCCCTCTTCTTTATTTATTGCTGTCTGGCTACATAGATTTACTTGTATCTCTTGACAAATAATGTGTTTGCAAAAATCTCTCTATTTAAATCCTAAATTTGCATTCATGATATAAATTCTAATTTTGCCCCACACCTGAACGCGCGGCTGTCATAGGTTATCGGCGCTTGTTCAGCTCGCTGTGTCTCCACGGCTCCTCTGTACTTGAGTCACATGTTTCCCTGGGTCAGATGATCTGTGACGCGGCGGACGACCTCGCGTCGATGAGTTGCAATGATGGTGCGCGCGTCACTAATGGTAATGTGCGGTGATTGGAGGTGGGCTGTATTTAAACCTCTCCGGTCGATTGGGCACGCCCCCTGACGAAGAAACCGAAACACGTGTCGGGTGTCACACTTTTCTAACAGTAACCGTTTATTTGGGTATATGTATGTAGTAACAATCCTGTATTTACAATTCTGATTGGTAATTCACCATTATGGGTTTATATGGGCATATCCCTAACTGACTTAATAACCAATATTGGGTAATTGTGAATAGTAGGGTAGATATGACTGTGGTGTAGCAAGAGTGACCCCTGGTGGTCTGTAACGATATCTGCTACATTCCTATGTCCAGCGATTCTGGGTTTGATATTACTTGAAGCACTAGAGTTGCAGTACACCTTGGTGCAGCAAAAGTGATCCCTGTTGATCTACAGATATTTCTGTTACTATATATATTTGTTTCAATTTATATTCTATAGCTTCAAGGATTATATATCTTTGACTTATGTATGATAATTTTATCCATTCTAGAATATATATTTTTCATGATACGGTTCCGTTACATGTATATTGTTGATGCATATAGAGTTGTCAAACAAGCACTTGTGTATTTGATAGATAATTAATATTCAATATTTATTCTCAATAAAAATCTATTTTTGATGAAATTGATTGTTCTTTGTATGATTGGGCTCCCTGATCGCTTTTTCTCTTTCTTTCTATAATGCAGCGAAATAGCCCAGCATGTATTATAATGCAGCCCCCAGTCTTCCATGTTTTATAATGCACCCCCATAGTCCATGTATAAGGTAGCCCCCATAGTCCTCCATATATTATAATGCAGCCCCCATAGTCCGCCATATACTTTAATCCCACCCTATAACCCTCCATGTATTGCTGTATAATGTGTCGCGGGCAAGAGACAGATCACAACCGGCGGGCCGCACTCGGATCCGGGTGGTGGCTGTGGCTCGAGTGGCAGCCGGATCCGGGGCTCGCGCAGCCGTCTGTCACTCACGATTGAAAAGGGAATATTTACAGGGGAGTTGTCTGTGACGCCACCCGTGGGTTGCGGTGAAGGTTGGTGATACCGCCGCTGCCTTGTATGTGAGTGCCCGGGACTGATGGAGCGGGGCAGCAAGGTGGAATCCCCTCCACGGGTAGGGGAGGTGTAGTCCCGGGGCCCAGAGTATTGTGAGGGTTTTCAGGGAGCAGGAAACTCACAGTTCGGTTGTCGTGGTGCTGCATGAGCTGCTGATGATTTGGACAGTCAGTAACCACACACAGTCTGTATTGTAAACCAAATTGCCAATGGCCGGTCACCTTTGGTGGGTGTCTTCGGGTCCCACACCCAGATATACAACCAGGGGCCCTTCCTTCCAAACTCTCTGTCTGTCTCTTTCTTGCCTGGACTAGTCCGCTTGAGCGGCCTCCGGACCGGATCCCCTTTCTCGGCACCGGCGGGCTACAACCCTGTCCCGGTCGGCCTCAGGTTCCCTGCGACTGGATCTCCGTCGCCTGTGGCCCTCACTGCCACCTAGTCCGGTAGTCCAGGGCTCCAACCCCAACTACCACCTTCTCCAGGGAGCTGCAACTCCTTCCTGTCAGCTCTTCACTGATTACAGCACAAACTGAAACTTAACTCCTCTCTGCACTTCCTAAGCTCCTCTCGCCCCCTCCCATTTTCCTGGGGAGGGGGTGAGTAGGGTCTGATTGGCTGGTGTACTGTATATCTGTGTGGGGACTGTGTTGGTGTCAAGGTGGATTAACTCTTTTGTGACTACCTGGTTTTGCCAGGGCGTCACATAATGCACGCCCCATAGTCCTCCATATATTATTATACACCCCCATAATCCTTCATGTATTATAATTCCCACATAGTCCTCTATGCATTACTGTATAATACACTCCCCATAGTCCTTTATATATTATAATGCAGCCCCCATAGTCGTTCATATTGTATTACACAGCCACCTTACCTTTCAATGCACCCCACAGTCCATGAATAAGGTATCCACCATAGTCCTTCATATTGTATTATGAAGCCCACATAATGTTTAATGCACCCCCATAGACCTCTGGTAATCGTGCACTCACTGATTAAAGAAAAAAATAAACAAGTACTCACCTCTCCTCATTCCCCACTGCTCCGATCAGAGTCCTGCGCTCTGCATGTCTCAGCACAGCGGCGCGCAGTAGTGATATTACCGCGCTCTGCTGAACTGAGATGTTGATCATAGGCACAGGGAGAAAATGATGAAGGAGGGAAAGGACCGCTCCACTCCCTCTCTCATCATGGTTTTGTGCGATAATGGGCAATGACCCCCACAAGCGAGGGGGGCCCGATGCTGCCTCTAGCACCAGCTCCCCTGACTCATAGGCCCCATATAGGCCGCATGGTCTGCCTACATTGGCGGTACACCACTGGTGCAAAGTGAAGAAAAAAAGGAGCGCCATATTTCAGTTCAGATTTAGTTTGAGTGTTTTGCAGGTGCCATGTCACATTGGCAAAGCCCTATACGCCTTTTCACTGGGAGTCAAGTTAGAGCCCATCTTCCGCAGCATGAGTAAGACCCGCACCTTCTGCTGAACATACATCTCGTCCGGACTCTTCCCGGGGGCCCTCTCACGGATCATACCCCCTGTCCTGCACCCTCTTTAATGAAGGGGCTTCCAGGTGCAGTCAGTAGGATGGTATGGAGGGGACGCCTTTTCGGAGCGGCTCTTCCATCCAGCCAGCGCCTGGCTCCTCCTCCTCGGCCACTCGGTGCGCGGCTCCGGCCTGTACGCGGCAGTGTCTGGCGGCTTCTCTCCTCCACAGCCTGGGAGTCACCAGCAGCGACAATCTCCATACTTTTTATATTTGGGGTCTGTTAACCATTTATTGTGGAAGATTCTAAGGTATATTGAATTTTTGCTATATATTTGCATAGGTAGTATTCATTAATATTTAGCATTTAGGTTTTTTCAATTTATTTGGTTAAAATTGGTGTGAATTGTATTTGATCATTTATGAAATATTTAGGAGGACTTTGACTTATTATAGGCAGGTCATATATGGAAGCTGAGCTGCATGTTACTTTACGCTGAGGAAAAAAGCACAGTGAGCATGGGACTGCTATAATTTCCATCCACTGTGTTTGTAGTGCACAGTGCAGCATTTTGGATGCACCGAATATACGATGCCTCCAAAACGCAGCTATTCCTGATCATGGGCACGTACATTTACATGTAATCCCTGGTGTAAGCGCTCAGCGTAGAGATCAGGATAAACATGAGCTGCGCCTTTGAGAGGAAGAATGAACAAACCAATAGCAGTTGAAATTGGTTTTATTTATTTTATTCCTCTGCTCAGAAGGATTACAGCGATCTCAAATTTATATACCGTATTTTTCGTTTTATAAGACGCACCAGAATATAAGGCGCACCCCAAATTTGGAGAAAAAAAAAGGTGAAAAAAAAATTGGGGTCCATTATATAATCTGGTGGTGTCTTACCAGGGAGAGGGGGCAGCAGCGGAGCGGGAGTCACAGAAGGCAGGGGCGGTACTGGAGTACTGTGATGCTGACAATGGTACAGAGGGAGGCCCAGAAACTCACTGCGGTCTCTGCTCTGTGCGGGGCCGGTGATACCGCTCTGCTCTGTGCAGGGGGGCATTCTGAAGATGTCGGCAGTCCACGGTGAGGGCTTCAAATAATGGCAGCGAGAGTCGGCGCATGCGCAGATGACAGCTTGAGCTGAGAGCTCCATCTGCGCAGGCGCTGACTCTAGGTGCAATTATTTGAATCCCTGACCACGAACATCTACAGAATGACCGCCTGCTGCACAGAGCACCCGCGCGCCGAGCAGACCAGAGCAGCCGCGCGCCGAGCAGACCAGAGCATCCGCTCTCCGAGCCGAGCAGACCAGAGCAGCCGCGCACCGAGCCGAGCAGACCAGAGCAGCCACGCACCGTGCAGAACAGAGCAGCTGTGTACAGAGCAGAGCAGCCGCGCGCCGAGCAGACCAGAGCAGCCACGCGCCGAGCAGACCAGAGCAGCCGCGCGCCGAGCCTAGCAGACCAGAGCAGCCGCATGCCGAGCAGAACAGAGCAGCCACGCGCCGAGCCGAACAGAGTGGCGCCGCCTGATGCACACAACAGAGCCGTACTGACCAGGACCGGCAGCTACATTCGGATTTTAAGATGCACCCCTCATTTTCCTCCCAAATTTTTGAGAGGAAAAGTGCGTCTTATAATCCGAAAAATACAGTAGTTATTTTAGGTTTGGCTACTATCACATTACTGAATTGTGAAAATTATAGTTTTTTAGTTTTCTGCCAAGAGTCATGTGAAGGCTTGTTTTTTGCGAGAGGAGTTGGAATTTTTATTGCTACCATTTTGGGCTACATAATATTTTTTGATCGCTTTCTATGCCACTTTTTGTGAGGCAGAATCAAGAAGAAACAGCAATAAAGGAATTGGGTTTTTTTACGCTGTTCACAGTGCAGTTAAAGCGATAAGACAACTTTATTTTTCGAGTGAGTGCAATTACAGTGATACCACATTTATATAGTTTTTTTTTTGTTATGTTTTGTCGCTTTAACACCATAAAAATAAAAACTATTTGATAGAAAAAGAAAAACAGTTTTTGCATTGCTGTATTCTGAGAGCTATAGCTTTTTTTGGCGGCTGGAGCTGTATGTGACTTTTCAATCACGTTTTATACCACTTTTTTGTCAGCTGTATAATGAAAAGACAGTTTTGCTATGCTTTTTAATATTTTTTTTTTACGGGGTTCACTGAAGGAGTTAACTAGTGTGACAGTTTTATAGAGCAGGTTGTTAGGGATTCCGCAGTACCAAATATATTTGTGTAAAAAAAAAAATATATGATAATTAGTTACCAGTAACTGGATTTTCCAGACCATGACAGCACCATATGTGAGAGAGTGTATGCGCAACAGGAAACATTTCTGAATATCAAAGTAGTGGCCCTTTATCGGGCTCCTTTACCCACCGGACTGACGTTTGCGGTGATAACTACCGGCTCTTCAGCGTTCCCAGGAACCCTTTTCCCCAGATTCAGTTTGTCCCGTCACCAATCCAGTGATCTTAGGACTTTTTGTGATAGCTGGAACGTGTGTTCTAAGTCCAGCTCTGAATGGAGAAAACCTGTCCCTGAATGCTTCTTGTGTGGAACTGAGGCCACTAGATCGCGGGTATCATAGACGTTAGGGACCCTAATAAAGACATTGCTAGTCTTAGTAACATTTCTGACCACCTTTGAGCTGATAGCATTTTCTGTTTTATTTTTAATATTTTTTCCAGTGAGAGAAAGCAATACTGCCCCACTGAGTCCAAACTGATGCCCAAAAATAACTGAATCTGAGCAGGGTCTTTCCTTGACTTTGCCTCACTTATCAACCATCCTAGTTCTGAGAGGACTGAGGACTGACGGCTGCTGAACAATCCCTTTCTGACCTACCCACAACCAAAAATTTGTCAAGGTATGGGACTATTAAAATGTCTCTTTTTTTTTTTTTTTTTTTTTTAAATAGGATGCCATCTCCACCACAATTTTGGTGAATACTCTTGGAGCTATTGAAATGTTAAATGGGAAGCACTGGTATTGAAGTGAGTCAATTTCACCTCGATTCTCACTGCCAGCCTCATATTTTTGGAGGTCTTTGTGGATCAGGACATAGTAGTATGCGTCCGTCAGGTCTATTAATGCCATCTAACAAAAGTAGTCCCACTGCTGACTTGAGGGTCTCCATCATAAATCTTTCCACTTCCATGTAGTAATTCAGAGATCTTAGATTGAAGATGGTCATGAAGGACTCATCGGGTGTTTTTTATTAGAAATAGGTTGAAGTAAAACCCGGTTCCCATTTCTAACTCCGGCACCCTGATCAATACCTTTTTCCCTAATAATGAAAGGACTTCCTACTCTAGAACCCTCTGATTTTTGGGGCTACTCGGGAAGTTATTACTCATTGAGGCGGGAGGGAAGAAAAAGTTAGCCTTAGACCAAGGGATATGGTTTTTAACATCCAAACAGAGCAGAGGCAGGAACATCAGCCCACTGGGGATAAACTTGCTTCAGTCTTCCTCCCACCAGAGACCTGGTGTCATTGCCCCTTGGGAAATCCCTTATAGGAGGGTCTGTTGAACAAAAAACCCTTGTTTTGGACCTTATCTCTTCCCCAAGGGCACCCCCTAATATTGCTCTCCTTTTGGCCCTACCTTCCTCCCTGAGGTCTGAAAGGAATCTCTGAACCTGTATCCAGAGGGGGAACACACACGTTTCTTGTCTCCTGCCTTCTCTAGGATGTCGTCTTGGGCTGATCCAAACAGAGTCTCCTTGGCATCGTACTGCGCATACTTTCACTTTGGACTGAAAATCAGCATTCCAGTTCTTTAGCCATAACACACGCCTACTGGAGTTGGAAAGGGTACAAGCACAAGCGGCTAACCTTACCCCATCTACCGAGGCATCGGACCTTACCTCATCTAACGAGGCATCGGCCAAGAAGTTTGCTGTAAGCTCTCCCTGGGGTGTGATGGCGAATGCGGCTCTGCTTTCTGAATCGTGAAGTGTCCGCAGTGTCACTGCTCCAGATGCCGCACATAGAGACAGACCCTGGCCAGGACCCAAAACCTTCTCAGCAACCCCTGGAACTGGCAGGCCAATTGGGGCCCAGGGAACCTCCTAGTTCATGCGATGTCAGGCATGGGGGAAGGGAACCGCCTCATGTGACCAGTGCAGCCCCTGTGACACCTGGATCCCCAGGACCTCCTGGCCCGCCGAGAGCCAATCCTCAGGAGAAGTTTTCCCAAATAAACTCCGGTATCCTCTTCCAGGAACAGGAAACCACACTGGGGATTTGGAGAGGTGCCGCCCCTTTTATTTTTAGAAAGGTTTCCTGTTCCTGGGGTTGGATACACTCTCTCATGTTTGGTGCTGTCATGGGAAGGAAAAAATACAAAAAACTATATATTGGGAGAAAAAAAAATGTTGATTTGTTTTTATTTCTGTTTTTGTTTTATTATATATATTTTAACTTTTTTTTTTACTTTTTACTTTCACTGCTCTGATCGCAGATGCACTGTATTGCAATGACAGATCATTGCTGTACACTGCAGGTATCACCGCTGCACTGTGAGAAGCTTCAGGGATTATGCTGCAGGCATGATCACTGAGGTTTTCCATAGTCTGGTCACCCGGAGGTCGTTATGACGATCTCAGGTCACCATGGCGACAATCAGGCCCTCACAATTACATTGCGGGGGCACTCATCAGATGGGAGAGGGAAAACAATCCCTCCCCAAACCCCTAAATGCCACTATATCGTTTGCGGCATTTATGAGTTTAAACAGCCAAGGATGGTGCAGGCACTATCTCTAGCTGTGGGGGGCGGAGCTCGGCTGTTGGAAAAGCAGAGTCCCTGGCAATTGCGCCAGGCACAGCTCGTTCACCCCCAGCAATCGCCATGACATACCTATATGTTCTTGGTCAAGAACAACTTCCCTCTCATGATGTATAGTTACATCAATGGTCGTGAAGGAGTTAAACTATTGATTATTCCAACCAATATCGGCAAATTTTACTCTAATGTGTATGGGAGCCTTTAGTATAAAATTAATTCCTCCACCATAGAGGAATGTGTGCTGCAGAGCAGACCATTATGATGATGCAATAAAAGATGCTACAGTAACCGTATAATATGACTATAAATATACTGTGAGGTAATAAGCAGCAAATTTTCCATTTATTAAATCTGCACAGAAAAGTCACTGTATTTTTTACATACCTCTAGTCTCAGGGACTGGAAGTGAGTGGACGTGACCAACCGGAAACAGTGGACGGGAGCAGAGATAGTGGGCATGACCGGCCGGACTTAATAAACAATTTTTAAGTCCACATAGTCATGGAGTTCTATACAATAGAAACAGTGGTATGGGTGATGCAGCCGGGGGGGTAGGGTTGGGGGGGGGCGCGAAGCCCCCCTTGCATAAAGTGGAATACTTGCGACTTAGTTGGTCGGTGTGATGCTCGTCTTGGTGGGCATAGCCTGGCATGCAACCCATGACAAGCTTTCATTAAGCAGGAGGTGGCTTGGCCCCAGAGTCCCACTTCTATTTTGAGAACTCCAAGACTACATGGACTTAAAAAATGTTAGCTAAGTCCGGCGGTCGGTCATGCCCACTATCTCCGCTCCAGCCTACTAATTCTGGCAGGTCACGCCCACTCACTTCTGGTGTCCGATACTCCAAGTCGACTGTATCTTTTACCTAGTATATGCCTTACGTTTATTTGAATTTTTTTTTTACATTTTATCACCTTCTTCATATAGTAATCTTAGCCAACATCTTGTAGTAATGTGCCCATGGTTGCAGTAATGTCACCATCCGTGTCCCCTGTAGTAAGGTGCTCATGCTTGTGGTATTGTGCCCAGTAGTATTCTGCCCATCCTTCTGGTATGTGCTCAGTAGTATAGTACCCTGTAGTATTGTGCCCATCCTTGTGCCCTGTAGTATTGTGCCCAGTAATATTGTGCCCATCCTTGTACCTTGTAGTATTGTGCCCATCCTTGTAGTATTGTGGCCATCCCTGTAGTATTGTGCCCATCCTTGTAGTATTGTGCTCTGTAGTATTGTGCCCATCCTTGTAATTGTACCCTGTAGTATTGTGCCCATCCTTGTAGTATTGTGGCCATCCCTGTAGTATTGTGCTCTGTAGTATTGTAGCCATCCTTGTAGTATTGTGCCCTGTAATATTCAGCTTATCTTTGTAGTATTGTGCTCTGTAGTATTGTGGCCATCCCTGTAGTATTGTGCCCTGTAATATTCAGCTTATCTTTGTAGTATTGTGCTCTGTAGTATTGTGGCCATCCCTGTAGTATTGTGCCCTGTAATATTCAGCTTATCTTTGTAGTATTGTGTTCTGTAGTATTGTGGCCATCCCTGTAGTATTGTGGCCATCCCTGTAGTATTCTGCTCATCCTTGTAGTATTCTGCTCTGTAGTATTGTGGCCATCCCTGTAGTATTCTGCCCATCCTTGTAGTATTGTGCTCTGTAGTATTGTGGCCATCCCTATAGTATTCTGCCCATTGTTTAATAATACGCAAAAAAAATAAAATCTCCTCACCTTTCCTCTGTTCCCTCTTATCAGGCTCCGAGCCCACGATCAGTATTTGCAGAGTTTTGGATGCAGCATGCTTCAGCTGCGTCCAAAACCCTGCTATGTACAGTACAAGCATAGTGGATAGGATTTCTAAAAACCCTATGCCTGCTGTGCGTGTACGGCCAGCAGTGAAAATGGACCTGCGGTGCGGCTTGCAGAGGCCGCAGCATGTAAATTTATGCTGCGGAGTCAGAAGTGTCCTCCCTAGGCAAAACACAGCGAGGAGACCGCAGCGCTCCAAACCCTCATCGCGGGCACAGGCAGCTGTGGTCTCCTAAGGAGGAGACTTGCAGCCCTGCAGGTCAGGACCCGCCACGTCCAGGACGCAGCGGGTCCTGATCTTGAGCACGTACCTTACCTGCTTGTTGCAGCCTGTGATGATCGCGGCCCACAGACCCAGTGACGATCGTGGCTCTATGCTGATGGTCAGCGCTGGCAGGACTTTACTGCATTTGAATCAATTTGTGGTGCCGCGCAGAGGAGCTGTGTCTGGACTATACCAATGGCTGCGGCCTGCCAATCAGATGCAAGGAAGTGACATTGCTGTATGACGTCACCTCCTTGCATGTAATTGCCAGGCAGCAGCAACTGGAATAGAGCTGACAGCTCCTCTGCGCAGCACCGCAAATGGATTCAAATGCAGTAAAGTCCTGCTGGTGCCGACCCCCAGCATAGAGCCGTGATTGTCACGGGATCTGCGGGCCAGCAGCCAAAGGGGCCTCATGTGGCCCGCGTGTTTGAGACCTCTGTTTTAAGGCATTTTTATTACTTTTTGAAAATTCAGAAGTTTACAGACATTTCATTAGTATTTGGTAAAATTGCCCTTAAATTGTATAACTTGGGTCAAAAGTTTTAGATCTCCTACCACAAGCTTCTCACAATAGTTGGTAGGAATGTGGGCCCATTCCTCCTGTGAGAACTGGTGTAACTGAGCCATGTTTGGTTACCTTGCTTACACCGGCCTTTTCAGCTTTGCTCATAAATTTTCAATAGGATTGAGATAATATAGAATATTTATTCACTTATATAGCGCAATTAATTCCATAGTGCTTTACATACATCAGCAATCAGGCCTTTGTGATGGCCGCTCCATAACATTGCCTTTGTTATCCTTAAGCCACTTTGTAACCAGTTTGGCAGTAGCTTCGGGTCATTGTCCATTTGGAAGATCCATTTCCGTCCAAGCTTTAAGTTCCTGGCTGATGTCTTCAGAAGTTGCATCTGTGTTGCCACATAATCTTTCCTCATGATGCCATCTATTTTGTGAAGTGCACCAGTCTCTCCTACAGCAAAACAACCCCCAATATGATGCTGCCACCCCCATGTTTCACAATTGGGATGGTGTTCTTAGGCTTCAAAGCTTTTCCCTTTTTCCTCCAAATGTAGCGATGGTTATTATGGCCAAACAGTTCAATTTTAGTTTCATCTGACCACAGGGCATGTCTCCAAAATGTACTGTTTTTGTTCCTTTGTGCATTTGCAAACATTAATCTGTCTTTCTTATGTTTTTTTTGAGTAATGGCTTTTTCCTGGCAGAGTGGCTTTTCAGCCCATGTTGATACAGTACCGTATTTTTCGGACTATAAGATGCACCGGACCATAAGACGCACCCTGGTTTTAGAGGAGGAAAATAGGAAAATAAAATTTTAAGCAAGAAATGTGGTCATGACACACTGTTATGGGGCGAGGATCTGCTGTTGACACTGTTACGGGGTTAATGTCCCCAAATTCTCTACTAAGGTACCCCAACCTGGTAATGATTAGAGTTGAGCGATGTCCGAGTCGAATGGTTCTCCAATTTCATGTTCGAGTGATTTTGGGGGGGTGTTCGAGTCGTTCGACGAACTCGAACGATTTGCTAAAAGTTCGGCAGTTCGAGTTAGGGGCACTTTGCACACTGCGACATCGCAGGTGCGATGTCGGTGGGGTCAAATTGAAAGTTACGCACATCCAGCATCGCATGCGACATCGCAGTGTGTAAAGCCTAGATGATACGATTAACGAGCGCAAAAGCGTCGTAATCGTATCATCGGTGCAGCGTCGGCGTAATTCATAATTACGCTGATGCGACGGTCCGATGTTGTTCCTCGCTCCTGCGGCAGCACACATCGCTGTGTGTGAAGCCGCAGGAGCGAGGAACATCTCCTACCGGCGTCACCGCGGCTTCCGTAGGATATGCGGAAGGAAGGAGGTGGGCAGGATGTTTACATCCTGCTCATCTCCGCCCCTCCGCTCCGATTGGCCGCCTGCTGTGTGACGTCGCAGTGACGCCGCACGACCCGCCCCCTTAACAAGGAGGCGGGTCGCCGGCCACAGGGACGTCGCACGGCAGGTGAGTGTGTGTGTGAAGCTGGCGTAGCGTTAATTTTCGCTACGCCAGCTATCACCACATATCGCTGCTGCGACGGGGGCGGGGACTATCGCACTCGGCATCGCAGCATCGGCCTGCGATGTCGCAGTGTGCAAAGTGCCCCTTACATTCGAGAACGGTTTGATCACCAAAAGCGTGGCTTTTCACACTAAGTACGTGCGCACGTTGCGTATCTGCATGCGTCCTGCGTCCCCAGCACAATCCATCTTTCCTACTCACCAATCACGGGCGCCTTGTTGCACGGCTGTCACAAATCCCTGGCGGCTTTTCCTCTTTTGAAAATGGCTGCTGCTTCATTATTCAATCAGGTATTCCGTGTCTTCCCCGCCCACCGGCGCCCATGATTGGTTGCAGTCAGACACGCCCCCACGATGAGTGACAGCTGTCTCACTACAACCAATCACATCCGCTGGTGGGCGGGTCTATATCGTGCAGTAAAATAAAGAATTAATTAAAAAAAAAAAAGGCAGTTCCCATCAATTTTGATACCAGCCAGGATAAAGCCACACGGCTGGAGGCTGGTATTGTCAGGATGGAGAGCGCCACGTTATGGGGAGCCCACCACCCTTACAATATCACCAAGCAGCCGCCTGGAATTGCCGCATCCATTAGATGTGACAGTTCCGGGACTCTACCCCGCTGATCCCGAATTGCCCTGGTGCAATCCTGCATACAGTCCTGGATGGAGTATGCTGAGCCTTGTAGTTCTGCAGCTGCTGTCTGCTGTCTGTCTGTATGGAGGAGAGCAAATAGCAGCTGCAGAACTACAAGGCTCAGCATCATCCATCCAGTACTGTATGCTGGAGGGAGAGGCAGGGGGAGCAGAACTACAAGGCTCAGCATGCTCCATTCACTAGTGTATTCAGGAGAGCAGACAGCAGCTGCAGAACGACAAGGCTCAGCATATTCCATCCAGGACTGTATGCAGGAGTTTCTTGCCCCCCCAAAAAGGACATTTTTGTGTACTCACCATAAAATGTCTTTCTTGGAGCCTTTCATTGGGGGACACAGACAGTGGGTTATATGGTGTCTCCAGGGGAGGCTTGACACTAGGTTTAAAAAAGAGTTAGCTCCTCCTCCCACAGCATATAACCCCAGCTAGGCGGGAACTAGCTCAGTTTGGTGTAAAAGCAGTAGGAAAAGGATAACCAAAACCACAAGGGCGGGAGCTGTGTCCCCCAATGAAAGGCTCCAAGAAAGACATTTTACGGTGAGTACACAAAAATGTCCTTTCCTTTCTCGCCTTTTCATTGGGGGACACAGACAGTGGGACGTCCAAAAGCAGTCCCTGGGTGGGAACTGAACTATTAACAGTGTATAGCATCAGACTAATAGCTGACTAACAACTGCAACTGCAGTGAACTCATATCAAAACACTGTCAAGAACTGAGCAGTGGCCACTTATAAATGGGCCACTGCCGCCTGAAGGACTTGTCTTCCAAGAGCAGCATCCGCGGAGGCATGCGTATGCACTCTGTAGAATTTTGTGAACGTGTGCACACTGGACCAGGTAGCGGCCTTGCAAAGTTGGGCCGCCGAAGCCTGATGGCGGATAGCCCAGGAGGCACCCACTGCTCGTGTAGAGTGGGCCCACACAGATTGAGAAGGAATGGCACCTCGTGCTTTGTATGCCTCACAGATGGCAGTCCTGATCCATCGAGAAATCGTGGATTTAGACGCCGGGTTGCCCTTTTTGTGTCCTACTGGGAGGACGAAGAGAATGTGTCGCCCGGGGACCAGGGGGTACTCAGATCCGGGCCACGGGGTCACTTCTGTGGGTATCACGGTGGCGTGACCCGGTCTGTGATCCCAGGCTCCACAGTAAAAGGGGATTTGGTAAGGGAGATTGTCCGTGACGCCACCCACGGTTGAGGTGATTGTGGACACCACCGCTGCTCTTTATGGGGATCCCGGGAGCGGTGACAGGGAGCAGCTTAGTTGTTATTTCTCCCCTCCGTGGGTAGGGGGTTGGTTGTCCCGGGGCCCGGTGATGGGGTAAGCAGGGAGCAGGGCGCAGTGCTGCGGTGTGGTGCCCGAGGGCACGGGCGTACTCACAAGTATTCCACACAGAGTCACTGGTAAAATAGGAATTGCCGGTGTCCGCAGCCTTCGGTACGGGGTGTTAGTGTCCCACACACGGTGCAGCAGCTCCTGTTGTTCTACCCCTGCAGCCAGGTGCCTTTCTCTCCACTCTCTTCCTCCTTCTCCTCAGCCGGGAACGGGGAATACACTCCCCTGCAGTGATCCGGGTCACCCAGGTACCGGGGGCCACTACCCTGCCCGGCTACCTCTGGCCCCTTCCTCACTCACAGCCTGTCCCGGCCCTCTCAGAGCACGCTTCACTTTTCAGCCTGGGAGCTACAACTCCATGCTTCTCTTCTCTCTGTCTCTCCAAACACTCTGCTCCAGCCCCTCCCCTCTGCTCTGCTTTTCTCTTACCCTGGGGGCTGTGGTTTGTCCTGCTGCATCGGTGTGGGATCAGATTACCAAGGAGGATTAACTCTTTCTGTGACAACCTGGCTTTGCCAGGGCGTCACACACCCCCTTGGTAAAACACGGCCCGTCCTCGGGCCGTCTAGGCACCAACATTTATAAAAACTGGAAAAAGGATAAATAAACACATTACAATCATACATCTTCCCACATCGGGAGGTACGTTTTCTAAAACTTTAACCTGTTCTGCCACCCCGCACCTGCGGAGCAGATGGCCTCCTCCTGAACCTGAGGGCGTTCAACAGGGGTGACAGTCCATAAAACAGTCAACTTTTTAACTTGTGGGTAGCCGTCCATGCTCCGCTACCACTGCTGCTGCCGCCACTCCCAGTACGGGGCACGGGTTCCGTGCTCTGCCTCCTGCTCAGAAGCCAGGCCCACCTGGATGCCCTCGGCGCCGGCTACAACCGGCCTCGCTAACTGCCGAGGGCTCCATCTCTCACTGGCCTGCTCCTCCTCTCTGCAGGTGCACTCCGGCTGCTCCACAGCCGTGACGGGGTACCTGGGCGCGGCTGGCGCCACATATGGGGCAGACTTCCAATCGGGTGCCACCTCCGTTGCGGCCGGGCGGACTGCCGGAGCCGACGTCATCACCGTGGCGGCTGAGCGGACTGCCGGAGCCGGGTAAGATGTCATCGGGGTCGCGGCTACTGCTTGTCCAGGAACGGAATTAGGCAAAGTCCTGGCGTCCCTGCCTTTACAGTCCCGGTCACATGAACTGCAGTTCCTTCCTACTGCTCCCCCTTGGTACTCGGGAGCAGTCCTTCTAGCAACTTTTAAAGTTTCTCTTTCGCTTCCGGTCCTCCGGAGCTTCACTTCCGCCCGCGTTCTGAGGGGGCGGAGCCTCTTTTTCGCGCCCACCGCTTGGGGAAGAAGGCGCTGGGCGGGAAATTTTCGCGCCCAAAATGGCGGCAAAGATGGCGACTTTCAAAATTTTTGCAGCGGATCACCGCTGACAGTCCAGAATAAGGCGCACTTCCTCCAGGAAACTGGATGGGTTCGATCCTGTTCGTGACGCCAAATGTGTCACCCGGGGACCAGGGGGTACTCAGATCCGGGCCACGGGGTCACTTCTGTGGGTATCACGGTGGCGTGACCCGGTCTGTGATCCCAGGCTCCACAGTAAAAGGGGATTTGGTAAGGGAGATTGTCCGTGACGCCACCCACGGTTGTGGTGATTGTGGACACCACCGCTGCTCTTTATGGGGATCCCGGGAGCGGTGACAGGGAGCAGCTTAGTTGTTATTTCTCCCCTCCGTGGGTAGGGGGTTGGTTGTCCCGGGGCCCGGTGATGGGGTAAGCAGGGAGCAGGGCGCAGTGCTGCGGTGCGGTGCCCGAGGGCACGGGCGTACTCACAAGTATTCCACGCAGAGTCACTGGTAAACTAGGAATTGCCGGTGTCTGCAGCCTTCGGTACGGGGTGTTAGTGTCCCACACACGGTGCAGCAGCTCCTGTTGTTCTTTCCCTGCAGCCAGGTGCCTTTCTCTCCACTCTCTTCCTCCTTCTCCTCAGCCGGGAATGGGGAATACACTCCCCTGCAGTGATCCGGGTCACCCAGGTACCGGGGGGCCACTACCCTGCCCGGCTACCTCTGGCCCCTTCCTCACTCACAGCCTGTCCCGGCCCTCTCGGAGCACACTTCACTTTTCAGCCTGGGAGCTACAACTCCAGGCTTCTCTTCTCTCTGTCTCTCCAAACACTCTGCTCCAGCCCCTCCCCTCTGCTCTGCTTTTCTCTTACCCTGGGGGCTGTGGTTTGTCCTGCTGCATCGGTGTGGGATCAGATTACCAAGGAGAATTAACTCTTTCTGTGACAACCTGGCTTTGCCAGGGCGTTACAAGGGCATCGGACTTGCGCAACGGCGCTGTTCTGGAAATGTAGGTCCGCAGAGCCCTGACAAGATCGAGAGTGTGAAGGGCTTTTTCAAAGGAGTGGACTGGGGCTGGGCAGAATGACGGCAACACAATGTCCTTGTTCAGGTGGAAAGAGGATACGACCTTCGGAAGGAAGGCGAGGGAAGGCCGAAGGACCACCTTTTCATGATGGAATACCAGATAAGGTGAGCGACAGGAAAGAGCTGCCAGTTCGGACACTCGCCTGATAGAGGTAATAGCGACTAAAAAGGCCACTTTCCAAGATAGTCGCTGAAGAGAGATTTCTCTCAGAGGTTCGAAAGGAGGAAGCTGAAGAGCTCCCAGAACCAGATTCAGATCCCAGGGATCTAAGGGGTGGCGATAAGGAGGGACCAAATGCGCTACCCCTTGAAGAAAGGTACGGACCTGAGGGCGAGAAGCCAGCTGCTTCTGGAAAAAAAACGAAAAGGCAGAAACTTGTCCTTTAAGGGTACTGAGAGCAAGACCCGAGTCCAGACCGTCTTGCAGAAAAGCAAGAACAGTAGGGATTGAAAAGGTCAGGGGCGACCAATTATGACGGTCACACCAGGAAAGATAGGTCTTCCAGGTCCTGTGGTAAATGCTGGTGGAGGAAGGCTTCCGAGCATTAAGCATGGTATGAACTACCCTGGAAGAAAGACCCGATTTGGCTAGAATCAGGGACTCAAGCGCCACGCCGTCAAATGCAGCTGTGCTGTATTCTGGTGGAATATTGGACCTTGCGACAGAAGATCCAGGCGGTCGGGAAGACGCCAGGGACTGTCGCTGAGAAGTTGGAGGAGCTCTGGGTACCAGGCTCTCCTGGGCCAGTCCGGGGCCACGAGGATCACCGGGATTCCCTCCGCTTTGATTTTCTTGATTACTCTCGGAATGAGAGGAAACGGAGGGAAGATGTAGGGCAGGCGAAACTGTGACCATGGAAAGACTAGGGCGTTGGAGCCGAGCGCTAGCGGGTCTCTCGACCGAGATATGAAGGGACGTATTTTGGCATTCATTCGAGACGGCATGAGGTCCACATCCGGGAGTCCCCAGCGAAGAGTGATCTGATGGAACACTTCTTCGTGGAGGGACCATTCCCCTGCCGCTAGCCCTTGCCTGCTGAGAAAATCTGCGGCCCAGTTGTCTACCCCTGGGATATGGACGGCTGAAATAATGGGGATGTGCTTCTCTGCCCAAAGAAGAATCCTGGATACCTCCCCCATCGCTGCCTTGCTGCGAGTTCCTCCCTGACGGTTGATGTAATCCACGGCCGTGGCATTGTCTGACTGGATCTGAACAGGGAGGCCCAATAGTAGGGGTTGAAAATTCTGAAGGGCCAAAAATATGTCTCTGATCTCCAGAACATTGATGTGCAGGGAGCGCTCGGAAGGAGACCAGCGTCCGTGAACAGTGTGGTGGAGAAACACCGCCCCCCAGCCTATCAGGCTGGCATCCGTCGTGACTACTTGCCAGTGGACCGGGCGGAAGGACTTCCCTTGAGATAGGGATGAGGCTTGAGTCCACCAGACGAGGGAGCTGAGCGCAACCCGAGATAGGCGGACTGACCGGTCCAGGGAAGCTGGATTCTTGTCCCAGGAGGATAGAAGATGCAGTTGTAGAGGGCGCAGATGGAATTGGGCAAAGGACACGGCTTCTATGACCGCCACCATCTTGCCTAACACTCTCATTCCATTCCGAAGGGATGTGTGACGGCGAGAGCGGAGGGATTGAGCGGCCCGGATCAGGGAAGACTTATTGTCTTCTAGAAGAAAAACCCGGGACTGGGCCGTGTCTATCAGCATACCTAGAAAGGTGATGCGCTGATGAGGAATTAGGGATGACTTGTTGAAGTTGATAAGCCACCCTAGCCTTGACAGCGTGTCTAGGCAAATCTGCACGCTTTCTGAGCAAACGTGAGGAGAGCTCCCTTTGACAAGAAGTTCCAAATAGGGAACAACCAGGATGCCTCTGGGGTGTAAAATGGACATGACGGCCGCCATGACCTTTGTGAAGACCCGAGGCGCAGTGGCCAGCCCAAAGGGGAGGGCCCTGAATTGGAAGTGACGGTGTCCTACGGCAAAGCGAAGGAACCGTTGATGAGAGACACATATGGGGATGTGTAAATAAGCATCTTGAACGTCTATGGAAGCTAGGAATTCTCCAGGTTCCATGGCGGCTAGTACTGCTCTCAATGATTCCATTCGGAAAGTTTGAATCCGTACGAATTTGTTTAGCCGTTTGAGGTCCAAGATAGGGCGGACAGAGCCATCTTTTTTGGCAATGACAAAAAGGTTTGAATAGAAACCTTTGCCGCGCTGTTCCAGGGTTACTGGAATGATAACGTTTGCTTTCTGTAAAGAGACTATGGCCTGAAATAAGGCCTGGCTTTGTGTTTCAGACTTTGGAAGACGAGAACGCAGAAACCTGTTGTCCGGCAGGGAAAAGAAATCGATCTTGTAACCTGAGGTGACGATTTCTCGAATCCAAGCATCGTGAGTGTGGTCTAGCCAGATATCCCGGAAAAGCAGAAGCCGCCCTCCCACAGGAGTCGGATCTGCGGGATACCTGGCGTCATGCTGAGGGGGCCTGTACAGTGCGAGGTCCTTTGGGTTTAGGTTGCTTGGAGTAGGAACGCCAAGAAGAGCCCCTTGAGGGACCGGATCCTCGATCTGAGTGTTGTGACGGTCCGTGGGCCGATGGTTTTTGTGGGGCAGACCGAAAGGACTGCCTGCGCCAAGAAGACTTTTTGAAATTTCTGGCTACAGGTCGCTTTTGTGGTAGAATGGTACTTTTACCACCTGTCGCCTCAGATATGAGCTTGTCCAGGGATTCACCAAATAGACGAAGACCCTGGAAGGGAAGTGTGGACAGGAACTTCTTGGAGGCACTGTCCGCATTCCATATTTTTAGCCACAGAACCCTGCGGGCGAAGACAGCATTGGCTGCCGTTAGGGCTGACCAGCTAGCTGCATCTAGGGAGCCGTGAAGCAAATAATTAGAGGCGAGAGAGAACAAATCAAGAATCTCAAGAGCCTCCGGAGGAATATTGCAAGGGCGAAGCAACTTGCGGAGGTTCCTACTCCACACGCTCATAGCTTTTGCCACCCATGTCATGGCAAACAGGGGGCGCAGAGAGGAGCCCGAAGCCTGGAAAATAGATTTGACCGCAGCCTCAACTGCGCGGTCGGACGAGTCCTTGAGAGACGCGTTGTCTGAAACAGACATAACCGTGTGTTTAGCCAGTCTGGATACTGGCGGATCCACAACGGGGGGTACCAACCAGGGCTTAACCATTTCCGGAGGAAAGGGATAAGCGAATGAAGAGCAGGATTTTTTGTTAAACCTCCTATCAGGGTGATCCCACCGTTTAGATATGATTTGATGAAAAATCGGATCCTGGGCAAAGGACTTAGGAGGCTTCTTGGCTCGCTTGATTGCCGACTGAGAAGTCGGGTCCGAGGGCTGATCAGAAATCGACAGAGAGTGATTGACAGCCGCTATTAAAGTGTCTTCCATATGCCTAGACTCAGAAGGGACATCTGAATCAGAGTCAGAGTCTCAGGAATCGTGACTACTAAAGGTCACGGAGTCTGAGTCAGACTGACCATCGTGTGAGTCAGACGAGGCGGAGCGGTCGCAATGGCGCCTTTTGGAGACAGCCTTTTTACGTACTGGGGATGATACCCCAGACGAAGGCGGGCTTCTCTGGGGGAGCTGAGCCGGGGGGAGGCTGTGGGAGCCTGTGGAAGGCTGGGATATCTGAGCGGTCAGGTCATCTAACCTTTTAGACATCAGAAGAGCCCATGCAGGGATAGCCTCATCAGACGGGGGTGCTGCCTGAATGGCGGCCGGGGCCGAACCCACAGATTGCACGACCCCCTGGTCCGGCAACGTCTGTTGTGATATTGTAGTAGGGGCATCGCAGCCCCGGCATAGTGGATAGCTTCGACCATTTGGAAACAAGCTTCCACAGGTGGTACAAGCATAGTACCGGTCCATAGAGGATGCCTGGGAAGCTTTATCACCCTTGCGGTTTTTACGCATGTCAGCAACAAACGTACAATTATACTGTGAGCCTCTAGCAGTATTACACTACTGTGGGTGAGGAGCTAGTAGCAGTATTAAAAAGGGACTGCTATACAGAGCTGGTATATACCAATAGTAAAGCGGCATACACTGCCAAACAGTCAGTATATACCTGCAGGCACAGTCAGTATATACCACTAAAAGCTGATATACACCGCCAGCCAGCAGGCACACACCGCTAGAAGACAGCGATATACCGCTGAACAGAGCGGTATATAGTGCTGCAGAGTTGCAGAGCCAAGGAGGCGATCTCACCCGTGTCTGCTCCCCACGTGTAATGGCGTCCAGTGTTCTCTGGCAGCATGGAGGGGAGAGACGGCCCACTAGAGGGAGCGGCTTCTAGAGCAGTGGAGGGGGCGTTGCTAAGAATGCAGGCCGACGCCGGGAGCTAAATTAATGATGCTTCCCCGGGATCACGGCCTGCATCGCCCCACCGGCGCCTCCTCCGGCGGCAGTTGGATGCAGGGGACGGGTACACGTCGTCTCCCTACCTGCTCTTGCTCCGTCTGAAGACGCGTTGGTCCTGGGATGCGGAGATCTCGGGGACGCATCTTCGGCTCAAGGCTAGCAGATGCTCGGCTCTGCCTAACACTCTGGAGCTACCTCCGTGAGGTGCTTCCAGGGAGCCTGGAGGGGTACGCAGACCCGACCACTTGGGCGCGAGGAAAGACTGACGGCTTTTGCACGCCAGGTTTCCTCTGCCCGTACACGGGGGGAACGCGGGTGGCAAGGCACCCTAGTATTGCCCCTATCAAAAATAGAATGAATAAGAAAAGAAAAACAAAATAAAAAGTAAAAATAAGCTGGCCTGAGGCACCTCTGGTGGAGCTCAGTCCAGACATGTCAGCCTCCCTGCTGACACTATAAAAAAACTGAACTAGTTCCCGCTTAGCTGGGGATATATGCTGTGGGAGGAGGAGCTAACTCTTTTTTAAACCTAGTGTCAAGCCTCCCCTGGAGACACCATATAACCCACTGTCTGTGTCCCCCAATGAAAAGGCGAGAAAGGAAAAATGACGTGGGCTTCGCCATATTTTTGTATGCTAGCCAGGTACAGCAGGCAGGTACGGCTGCCCCCAACCCCCAGCTGCCTATTTGTACCCGGCTGAGAACCAAAAATATAGGGAAGACCTTTTTTTTTAATTATTTCACGAATTTCATGAAATAATTAAAAAAAAATATGAAGTGGGCTTCGCCCAATTTTTGTGTCCAGCCAGGTACAACTAGGCAGCTGGGGATAGGAATCCGTAGCACAGGTTGGCCCGAGCTTTCTAGGCCCCTCTGCTGCGAATTGCAGTCAGCAGCCGCCCCAGAAAATGGTGCTTTCATAGAAGCGCCATCATCTGGCGCTGTATCCAACTCTTCCAGCAGCCCTGAAGCCAGGTGGCATGCTGGGTAATAATGGGTTAATACTAGCTTTGTTTTACTAGCTAGTATTAAGCCATAGATTCTTAATGTCAGGCAAGTTTGACCCGGCCATTAAGAATCTCCAATAAAGGGTTAAAAAAAAAAAGACACCACACAGAGAAAAAATACTTTAATAGAAATAAATACACAGACACATTAGAGACTCCATGTTTATTACTCCCTGTCAGCCCTCCACGATCCTGCTCTTCTGTCTTCTTTCTCCTTCAACCCATGCAGCTCTGCTACATTAGACAGCACTGCATGGGAGGAAGACGCTGCTGCTCCTTGCAGTCTAATCACTCAGTGAGTGAGCAGAGGCTGCGGGCTGTAAGCGGTGACGTCACAGCTGCCACCGTTACTATAGCAACGACAATCTCCGATCACGTGATTCCCGGTGCCGCTATTTACCGGCTGTGGCAGCCAGTCCTTGCATGTAGGCCGACTCTGTAAAGAGCGCCCACATGCAGGAACGGGGAAGCCGACCATGTGCCAGAGCATTTTGCAGGTACACGGAGATGCTGGAACGAGCACCGCGTACCGGAGAGATGCACTGACAGGACCTAGCATGATGTCTAGCCATGTTACCAGTCTGTAGCCAATGAGATAATAGACACGTGACTGGTCACATGCTATTTTGACGTCATGGAAGATCCTATCATCAGTGCTGGTTACCGGGAGGACGCAGCGATTATCAGAAGGAAAAGCGGCGGGAGACAGAGTGCAGGACGCGTCACGGGGACCTGTAATTTTAATGACAATGTTTATTAACTGTATTTGTACATGTATAATGTGTTTTTATGTGTTTGCCTGCCATTGTTTTCAATGGGGTTCAAATTGGTTCGTCGAACGTTCGACGAACTTGTCCTCCGTTCGACGAACCGAACTCGAACTCTAGGGGGGTGGCTCATTTCTAGTAATGATCCTACTGCCTTGTATATACAGTATATGTCCCTAACCCTGGTATAGCCCACATCCTGCTATATACCGTCATCCTGGCATATGGCCGCATCCTGCTATATACTGGCATATGGCCGCATCCTGCTATATACCCCATCCTGGCATGTGGCCCCATCCTGCTATATACCTCCATCCTGCTACATACCTCCATCCTGCTATATACCGCCATCCTGCTTATATACCCCATCCTGCTCATATTGCCCCCATCCTGCTCATATACCCCAATCCTGCTCATATACTCCCATCTTGCTTATAAAGCCCCATCCTGCTTATAAACCCCCATCCTGCTCATATAACCCCCATCCTGCTCATAATATACCCCATCCTGCTCATAATATACCCCCATCCTGCTCATAATATACCCCCATCCTGCTCATAATATACCCCCATCCTGCTCATAATATACCCCCATCATGCTATATACCCTCATCCTGCTATATACCCCCATCCTGGTATACAGCCCGCATCCTGTGGCACATAAAAAGAAAAAATAAACGTTCAAACTCACCTTACCTAACTCCCTGCAGCATCGCTCCTTCTCCGTCTGTGTCAGTAGCAGCGCCGCTGGAGTGTGGAGCCGGCCACGATCCCTGCAGCACCGCGATGTCCTCCTGTCTGTGCCGGCGGTGGCTGCGTGTGGACACGTGCGCACAGCGATGACATCATTGCTGTGCGCACCGCTAGCCTCCACACAGCTGCCGCCGGCACAGACAGGAAGACATCGCGGTGCTGCAGGGATCGTGGCCGGTGACTATACTGATTCACTACACCCCGCGCTGATGATGATGCGCGGGGAGCAGTGAATACAGCCGCATATGATCACTCTAGGCTGTAGTTGCCAGGGCCTATCATGCGGGCAGACTGTTTAATATGCGCCCATTTCCCGCCCATCACCCCGCCCACCAGTCAGCGCCGGCTTCAGCGCTGAGAGATGATGGGCGAGATGATGGGTGTGCATATTAAATGAGCGGGCCCACGTGGTCACGGCAGGCTGCTACAGCCTGCTCGTGCCCCCGATGACCCGTTCCACAGCAGCACCCTCATTCCCCGCAGCCCTACATTTAGACTATAAGACGCACCCCCCACTTTCCACCAACATTTGGGGGGAAAAAAGTGTGTTTTATAGTCCGAAAAATACGGTACTCGTTTCACTGTGGATAATTACACAATCTTACCAGCATGTTCACAAGGTCTTTTGCTTTTCTTCTTGGGTTGATATGCACATGTCTGTCCAAAGCATGTTCATCTTTGGTACACAGAACCTGTTCCCTTCCTCAGCGGAATGATGGCTGGACATTCCCATCTTGTTTGTACTTGCGTATAATTGTATGTGCAGATGAACGAGGCACCTTCAGGTATGTGGAAATTGCACCCAAGGATGAACCAGACTTCTGCAAGTCCATAATTCTCTTCCTGAGATCCTGGTTGATTTCTTTTGACTTTCCCATCATGCTACACAAAGAAGCAGTGTGTTTCAGGTGTATATGAATATACATCCACAGATGTGTCTCTAATTAACTCAGATGTTGCCAATAAACCAGAAATAATAAATCAGACGCTTCCAAAGACATGACATCATCATATGGGTTGTCCCATATTGTTTAAAGTAAGGAAGGACCCCGGCACACAGTACAAGAGAAATTGGACAATCCAGGTATGGTATGCTTGGATGATTTTTATTTTCACAATTAAACGGTACTGCCCGACGTGTCGGCTCGCACAAGAGCCTTCATCAGGGACAGATAAGTACTGGGACATGCATGATACAAAAAAGAAAAAACAAGAAATGATTTACAATTACATCATGACAAGGCATCAAGTGTCAAAAAATGAGAAAACAACATATTACCTATTGGGGAGATGTGAAAGGAAGGGGAAGGTGTCGCAATGTGAATGTTAAGAAGTGGTGAGGATATATACAGCCGTATAAGATGTGAGTAGAATAAGAGAATTGTAAATTAAGAAAGGAAGGGGAGAGGAAAGATGGGGAAAGAAAAGGAAGAGAGGAAAAAAAGGGGGGAAAGGAGGGGGAAGAAACGGAAGAAGAGAAAGAAGGAAGGGAGAACAGGAAGGCTCAAGGGAAAAAATGAGCAAGAGGGGAAAGGGGAGGGATCTGAGAGACATACCCGTATTTATGAAGTTCAGGGAAAAGTTCCTAGTAGCACCTTGGAGGCCAGAAAGTTAAAGTGAAGTCTGAGAAAGGAAAGAGATATATAATATACAGAGGACTATAGCTGGTAAGGGCGGAAAAATGTCAATAAGGATAGAGCATGGTATAACTTACATGTGAGTAGTCAAGGAGAACACTTTGGAATGGAAGAATATATGTTACTGTGAAAAAAGGGGAGAGGGAGGAGGAGAAGTGATAGTTCATGAGGAATAGGTAATTGGAATAAAGAGCTGATATAATAGCAAAGAGAACAGGGCATAAATATTGGATACATACCAGTAGAATACTGTCATATAGTGTAGATAGGGCTCACATAGGTAGATGAAGAGATGGATAGATGCTGCTTTATGAATAACAAAGGTGATAATCTGTGATGATGTGGTGGAGAAATTGAAACATAGATAGGTCTGTTATAAGGGATAAATACCAATAAGTGGCGACCTGAGTATATGTAGTATGATAACCAATCATACGTGGTATGTTAGGTAAACCACACAATGCGTGAGGACTTGTTGTACTGGAATAGAGAAATAGCCTAAGTAAGAGGATGTGTGACTAATGTTGGGAAAAGGGAAAAAGAAGAACATACCTAATGGTGAGAGCACCAGAGAAATGCCTGCAATAACATAAGGACATTGTGTTATAAAAACGGCAAGACCAGAAGCAGAGCTTGTAGTGTAGCAGCAGGAAGACATCTTACCTATCGCAGCATAGTGGAGGTGAATATGTGGAGGGAGCCCAGGGACAGGGTAGAGAGAGGGACTATATATACTGGCCGGATGTAAACCATTGGTGGCAGCGGAGGATACACTATGCTGCGATAGGTAAGATGTCTTCCTGCTGCTACACTACGAGCTCTGCTTCTGGTCTTGCCGTTTTTATAAAGGTGCAGGAGAAAGGTGGAAACCACCAACCTGTTAAGGGAGAAGCTGCAGCCGGCTGCAGGCACTGTTCATCACCTCGTTTGGTTTACCAGAGACTCCAGTGTACTGTGTCATAGTGAGTACACCAGTGCCTTCGGGCCGCGCACCGCGCCGTACCACACCAGCACCCAGCACGCGCCCATCTCCATCGCCTCAGCACCTTCCCTCGGGCCCCCGGGACCATCACTCCCCTACTCACAGAGGGGTCAACACCAAGCTGCGCAACACCGTCCCCGGGAGGCCTAGTCAATGGCAGTGGTGGTGTCCATCCCTTCACCACAACCCGTGAGCGGCGTCACAAACTTAAATCCCCTACCAACCACCGCGGCCCCAGCCGTGGAACTCCCCACCGAAGTCCCCACGTGTAGCGCCAACCCCCTTGCAGAGCGACGTGACCCCCTGGTCCGTGAGGAGCTCGAGCCACCCACCGTACGAGCACGGATCCGAGCGGCTCGGCGGCCGGCCGAGCTCGCGGGGCGGTACAATTACAGGCAATGAAAACATTACATGTGCCTGAAAATGGAATAAATTAAAAACATAAGCTCAAGGCGCAAAAAATAAACTATCACTGGGTCCCAGATCCTGAAAAATAAGAACGCTACGGGTCTCAGAAAATTGCAACAAAAGCGCAATTCTTTTTTTGAACAAACTTCTGAATTTTTTTAACCATTTAGATAAAAACTAATATTATACATGTTTGGTATCTACAAATGTGTACTGACCTAGGGAATAATACTGCTAGATCAGATTTCCTATATAGTTAACAAGTGGAAGGAGAAAAAAAAACCACCACACACCATTGTGGAATTTCCCTTTTCTTCGGCGCTCTATTGGGAGACCCAGACGATTGGGTGTATAGCACTGCCTCCGGAGGCCACACAAAGCAATTACACTAAAAAGTGTAAGGCCCCTCCCCTTCTGGCTATACACCCCCAGTGGGATCACTGGCTCACCAGTTTTCTGCTTTGTGCGAAGGAGGTCAGACATCCACGCATAGCTCCACTGTTTGTAGTCAGCAGTAGCTGCTGGCTCTATCGGATGGAAGAAAAGAGGGCCCATATAGGGCCCCCAGCATGCTCCCTTCTCACCCGTGATGGTGCTTGTAAGGTTGAGGTACCTATTGCTGGTACGGAGGCTGGAGCCCACATGCTGTTTTCCTTCCACATCCCCCTGAGGGGCTCTGTGGAAGTGGGATCCTGCCGGCCCCCAAGCCCTGGGGCCGGGCTCCATCCACAGACCCATAGAACCTGCTGGATTGGGAGCGGGAGTGCCGTTCAGGGACATGGCCCTGCAACTTCAGGTACTCTGTGTCCCCGGCAGGCACGGACACTCTCAGGGCTTGCTGAGCGTTATAGTGCGCCGGGGACAGTGGCGCTGTACGCTGGGGGTTAGGTCACTGCAGCTTTGCTGAGTGACGATTGTATGTTGGGAACTACTGCGCCGACCGCTCCTGGAGCGGCGGCGCAGCTGCGACTTGTAGTGCGCCGGGGGCTTGGCGCCGACCGCGCTTGTACGGCGGCGGCGTTTTTAACTTTAGCCCCCGGCTTCTGCGGCCTAGCGCCGCTTCGTTCCCGCCCCCACCCTGTCAATCAGGGTAGGGGAGAGACGCTGCTCAATGGCTGCGCCGAGGGCTGGAGCCTTATTTACATGCTCCAGCCCTCTCACTAGGCACAAGGGGAAGCAGACTTCCCGCTCTTCGTCGGTGTACGCCCAGGGCCCGCCCCCCCTCTCCACAAGGACGCCGGCAGCCATTACACATGCGATCTGGCTGGAAGGAGGCAGCAGGCTCTGGGAGACCCAGACTAGAGGGATTTCTGGCGACCACACACCGCTCCTAAGCGGGTGGTAAGCTGCACAGTAGTGCAGGCCCCACTAGTGCCTCAGTGATATATTAGTGTACTTCTTTATTGGTACCATATATATATATATATATATATATATATTTATATAGTGCACTGTAAGGTCGCTTCTGTCTGGACACTCTGTACTGCTCTGAGGACGCAGCAACATGTCATCCGCAAAACGCAAGGCTGCCAAGGCACGGGCTGTGTACACTGTTTGTACTGCATGTGGGGCTAATCTATCAGCAGGCTCCAATGATTCACATTGTGTGCAATGTTCAGTCCCAGTGGCACTTCGCCAGCCAGAGCCTATTGTGGTGGTAGCCCAGGCAGAGACGCCTGTGAACCCTGCCCCGGTGACGGGGACAGACTTTGCAGTGTTTGCTGATAAAATGTCTGAGGCTATGACAAGGATCCTGGAGACCTTGCAGGCCAGGCCAGTTCCTCAGACTATGGACACCGCTGTGGCTATGCTCACTGGTCCCCCTCAGTTGGAACTAATCCGTACTTCAAGGGGGTCTCAAGCATCACAGGCTGAAGTCTCTGACTCAGATGACAGTCCCAGGCAGCCTAAGCGTGCTCGCTGGGAAAGACCCTCGACGTCATCACACTGCTCAGGGTCTCAGCGAGAAGAGTCTCTCTGTGATGAGACTGAGGACGGTGATCAGGAGTCTAATCCTGAGGCCCCTCTCAATCTGGATGCCCCTGATGGTGACGCCATGGTTAATGACCTTATATCGGCGATTAATAGACTGTTGGATATTTCCCCCCCAGCCCCTTCTGCAGAGGAGGCAGCTGCACAGCAGGAGAAGTTCCATTTCCTGTATCCCAAGCGTAAATTAAGTGCTTTTTTGGACCACTCTGACTTCAGAGAATCAATCCAAAAGCACGACGCTCATCCAGACAAGCGTTTCTCTAAACGTTCTAAGGATACCCGTTATCCTTTTCCCCCTGAAGTGGCCAAACGCTGGACCCAGTGCCCAAAGGTGGATCCCCCAATTTCCAAGCTGGCGGCTAGATCCATAGTCGCAGTAGAAGATGGCGCTTCACTTAAAGATGCCAATGACAGACAGATGGACCTTTGGTTGAAATCTGTCTATGAAGCTATCGGCGCGTCGTTTGCTCCAGCATTCGCGGCCGTGTGGGCACTACAGGCTATTTCAGCGGGTTTAGCACAGGTGGATGCTATCATGCATCCAGCAGTACCACAGGTGGCGTCCCTAACTTCGCAAATGTCTGCGTTTGCGACCTATGCTATCAATGCTGTCCTAGAGTCTACGAGCCGTACCTCTATGGCGGCCGCCAATTCTGTGGTTTTGCGCAGAGCCTTATGGTTAAAGGACTGGAAAGCAGATGCTGGTTCCAAAAAATGCTTAACCAGCTTGCCATTATCTAGAGACAGACTGTTTGGTGAGCCATTGGCTGAAATCATAAAACAGTCCAAGGGTAAGGACTCTTCCTTGCCACAGCCCAGAGCAAGTAAACCTCAACAGAAAAAGTGGCAGTCGAGGTTTCGGTCCTTTCGAGGCTCGGGCAAGCCCCAATTCTCCTCGTCCAAAGGGACTCAGAAAGGACAAGGGAGCTCAGATTCCTGGCGGGCTCACTCACGCCCCAGGAAAGCAAATGGAGGAACCGCTTCCAAGGCGGCTACCTCATGACTTTCGGCCTCCTCCCTCCGCATCCTCGGTCGGTGGCAGGCTCTCCCGCTTTTGCGACATTTGGCTGTCACAGGTCAAGGACCGGTGGGTAACAGACATTTTGTCTCGCGGGTACAGAATCGAGTTCAGTTCTCGGCCTCCACTTCGGTTCTTCAGAACCTCCCCACACCCCAACCGAGCAGATGCCCTGCTGCAGGCGGTGGACTCTCTAAGAGCAGAAGGAGTCGTGATCCCTGTCCCCCCTCTGGAACGGGGCCGAGGATTTTACTCCAACCTCTTTGTGGTTCCAAAAAAGGACGGCTCCTTCCGTCCCGTTCTGGACCTAAAACTGCTCAACAAGCATGTGAACGCCAGGCGGTTCTGGATGGAATCCCTCCGCTCAGTCATTGCCTCAATGTCCCAAGGAGATTTCCTAGCGTCAATAGACATCAAGGATGCTTATCTTCACGTGCCGATTGCTACGGAGCACCAACGCTTTCTGCGCTTCGTGATAGGAGACGAACATCTTCAGTTCGTGGCTCTGCCATTTGGTCTGGCGACAGCCCCCCGGGTGTTCACCAAGATCATGGCAGCAGTGGTAGCAGTCTTGCACTCTCACGGACACTCTGTGATCCCTTACTTGGACGATCTATTGGTCAAGGCACCCTCTCAGGAGGCATGCCAACTCAGCCTGAATTTTGCACTGGAGACTCTCCAGGCGTTCGGGTGGATCATCAACTTCCCAAAGTCAAATCTGTCACCGACCCAATCACTAACGTATCTTGGCATGGAGTTTCATACTCTCTCAGCGATAGTGAAGCTTCCGCTGAGCAAGCAGAGGTCACAACAGACGGGGGTGCAGGCTCTCCTTCAGAGTCAGTCGCACTCCTTAAGACGCCTCATGCACTTCCTCGGGAAGATGGTGGCGGCAATGGAGGCGGTTCCGTTTGCGCAGTTTCATCTGCGTCCACTTCAATGGGACATTCTCCGCCAATGGGACGGGAAGTCAAAATCCCTGGACAGGACAGTCTTCCTTTCCCAGACGGCCAAGGACTCTCTGCAGTGGTGGCTTCTTCCCACCTCCTTATCACAGGGAAGATCCTTCCTACCACCGTCCTGGGCGGTGGTCACGACAGACGCGAGTCTGTCAGGGTGGGGAGCAGTGTTTCTTCACCACAGGGCTCAGGGTACGTGGACTCAGCAGGAGTCCAGCATTCAGATCAATGTTCTGGAAATCAGAGCGGTGTTTCTTGCCCTGCTAGCCTTCCAGCAGTGGCTGGAAGGGAAGCAGATCCGAATTCAATCGGACAACTCCACAGCGGTGGCATACATCAATCACCAGGGCGGGACTCGCAGTCGGCAAGCCTTCCAGGAAGTCCGGCGCATTATGATGTGGGTGGAAGCCATGGCCTCCACCATATCCGCAGTTCACATCCCCGGCGTAGAAAACTGGGAAGCAGACTTCCTCAGTCGCCAGGGCATGGACGCAGGGGAATGGTCCCTTCACCCGGACGTGTTTCAGGAAATCTGTCGCCGATGGGGAAGGCCGGACGTCGATCTAATGGCGTCTCGGCACAACAACAAGGTCCCAACCTTCATGGCACGGTCTCGCGATCAAAGAGCTCTAGCAGCAGACGCCCTAGTGCAAGATTGGTCGCAGTTCCGGCTCCCTTATGTGTTTCCACCTCTGGCACTCTTGCCCAGAGTGCTACGCAAGATCAGATCCGACTGCAGCCGCGTCATACTCGTCGCTCCAGACTGGCCGAGGAGGGCGTGGTATCCGGATCTGTGGCATCTCACGGTCGGCCAACCGTGGGCGCTGCCAGACCGACCAGACTTACTGTCCCAAGGGCCGTTTTTCCATCGGAATTCTGCGGCCCTCAACCTGACTGCGTGGCCATTGAGTCCTGGATCCTAGAGTCTTCAGGCTTATCCCAAGGGGTCGTTGCCACCATGAGACAGGCTAGGAAGCCCACGTCTGCTAAGATCTACCACAGAACGTGGAGGATATTCTTATCCTGGTGCTCTGCTCAGGGAGTGTCTCCCTGGCCATTTGCATTACCTATCCTTCTTTCTTTCCTCCAATCTGGGTTAGAAAAAGGTTTGTCGCTCGGCTCCCTTAAAGGGCAAGTCTCGGCGCTATCTGTCTTTTTTCAGAAGCGTCTAGCTCGACTTTCCAAGGTGCGCACGTTCCTGCAGGGGGTTTGTCATATCGTACCCCCGTACAAGCGACCGTTAGATCCATGGGATCTGAACAGGGTACTAGTTGCCCTCCAGAAGCCGCCCTTCGAGCCTCTGAGGGAGGTTTCACTTTCTAGGCTATCACAGAAAGTGGCTTTTCTGGTAGCGATCACATCTCTTCGGAGAGTGTCTGAGCTGGCAGCGCTGTCATCCAAGGCTCCCTTCCTGGTCTTCCACCAGGACAAGGTAGTGCTGCGCCCCATTCAGGAGTTTCTCCCGAAGGTGGTATCCTCTTTTCATCTTAATCAGGATATCTCTTTGCCTTCGTTTTGTCCTCATGCAGTTCATCGGTATGAGAAGGATTTACATTTGTTAGATCTGGTGAGAGCACTCAGAATCTACATTTCCCGCACAGCGCCCCTGCGCCGTTCGGATGCACTCTTTGTCCTTGTCGCTGGTAAGCGCAAGGGGTCGCAGGCTTCTAAGGCCACCCTGGCTCGATGGATCAAAGAACCAATTCTTGAAGCCTACCGTTCTGCGGGGCTTCAGGTTCCGTCAGGGCTAAAGGCCCATTCTACCAGAGCCGTGGGTGCGTCCTGGGCATTGCGACACCAGGCTACGGCTCAACAGGTGTGCCAGGCAGCTACCTGGTCGAGTCTGCACACTTTCACCAAACATTATCAGGTGCATACCTATGCTTCGGCGGACGCCAGCCTAGGTAGAAAAGTCCTGCAGGCGGCAGTTGCCTCCCCGTAGGGGAGGGCTGTCTTGCAGCTCTAACATGAGGTATTTCTTTACCCACCCAGGGACAGCTTTTGGACGTCCCAATCGTCTGGGTCTCCCAATAGAGCGCCGAAGAAGAAGGGAATTTTGTTACTTACCGTAAATTCCTTTTCTTCTAGCTCTTATTGGGAGACCCAGCACCCGCCCTGTTGTCCTTCGGGATTTTTGGTTTGTTTGCGGGTACACATGTTGTTCATGTTGAACGGTTTTCAGTTCTCCGATGTTTCTCGGAGTGAATTTGTTTAAACCAGTTATTGGCTTTCCTCCTTCTTGCTTTTGCACTAAAACTGGTGAGCCAGTGATCCCACTGGGGGTGTATAGCCAGAAGGGGAGGGGCCTTAAACTTTTTAGTGTAATTGCTTTGTGTGGCCTCCGGAGGCAGTGCTATACACCCAATCGTCTGGGTCTCCCAATAAGAGCTAGAAGAAAAGGAATTTACGGTAAGTAACAAAATTCCCTTCTTTTCACAATTTCTCCACATTTGGGATTTTTTTTCCTGTTTTCCAGTACACTACATGGTAAAATAAATGAGGTCATTCAAAAGTACAAACTGTTCCGCAAAAAAATAAGCCCTTCTATGGCAATACTGATGGGGAAAAAAAATAAAGTTATGGCTCTCAGAAGGTGAGAAAAAAACAAAAATGAAAAATCGCCCGGGGGTGAAGGGATTAAAATCCCCACTTCTCATAAAGCAATCAACATTCCTCATTCTCCCCCATATAGTAATTGTCACCCATCCTGGGCCCTTCCAATAATGCCCCCTCCTCTCCTGGGCACCCTCATAATAATGTCCTCCCACTCCGTCCTGGGCTCCTTCCTCTCCTGGGCACCCTCTTATAATAATACCCCCCCAACCCCATACTGGGCCCCTTTCTATAATAATGCCCCATCCTCTCCTGGGCACCCACTGATAATAATGTCCCCCCACTCCGTCCTGGGCCCCTTCCTCTCCTGGACACCCTCTTATAATAATGTCCCCCACCCTATAATAGTGCCCCCTACTCTCATGGATACTCTTATAATAATGCCTCCCCGAATCCCGTCCTGGGCACCCTCTTATAATATTGCCCCCCCCACACTCCATCTTGGGCCCCTTCATATAATAATGCCCTCTCCTGGGCACCCTCTTAAAATACCCTCCCCCCCTCCTGTCCTGGGCCCCCACTTATAATAATGCCCTTCCACCCCATACTTGCCCCCTTCCGATAATAAAGCCACTCTTCTGTCCTGGGCCACTTCCAGTAATTATGTTGCTGGTTCTGCTGCTCTCCTCCAACACATTTCATTTGGGAGAACAGAGTTTGATGAAGAACAATTTTTATAAGTGCCATCTTGCTCACCTTTCTGTGTGCAGCCTCATAGCTCATAAAATGGCCATCAGAACTAAACCTCCCTCCAGTCCCTTATATATAAATTGTAAGGCCGTGTCTTTAGCGGTGTCCGCCTATCCCAATTTTGCTTTGGATTTTCTGTGCTCTCTTTAACCCCTTCACCACCCGCCGGTTTTCCATTTTTTTTCTCCTCCTCTACTTCCAAGAGCCATAACTTTTTGTATTTTTTTGTCAATATAGCTATATGAGGGCTTGGTTTTTTTTGCGGGAACGAATTGCACTTTTGAGTAACACCATTCTGCCCATGTTGTATTGGAAGACTGAAAAAAAATCCAAGTGCGGTGAAATTGCAAAAAAAAAAAAAGTGCAATTGCACAATTGCTTTTCGGTGTTTTTTTTTTAAAAAAAGTGCAATTGCACAATTGCTTTTCGGTGTTTTTTTTTTAACTTACAGTGTTCACTTTATGTTATAATTGACCTGACAGTATGATTCCCTAGGTGAGCACGAGTTCGTAGATAACAAACATGTATAGTTCTACTTTTATCTGAGTGGTGGGGGGGGAGGGTTGCGCCATTTTTCATGACTTGTAGCATTCTCATTTTTCGGGATCTGGTCCTCAACAACCACTTATTTCTTGTGTCTTGAACTAACGTTATTAATTATTCTATTTTTGGGTAGATGCGAAGTTTTGATCGCCTGTAATTGCATTTTAATGAAATGTTGTAGAGACCAAAAAACATACTTTTGGTGTTTGGAATTTTTTTTCTCCCTGTGCTCTTTACCGATCAGATTAATTGATTTTATATTTTGATAGATTGGGCATTTCTGAACGCAGCAATAGCAAATATGTGTATATTTTTTGTGTAAAGCAGATTTTATTCAAATAAAGAACAGGTTTACAAGTTATAGGATAGGCAACATATGATATAGAGTAGAATAACTCAAATCTTGGAGGTAATAAGTAATACAACACTTTTCTACTTGCATAATAATTCCTTTGATTACACACTTCAGGTCAGACCATCATCACCCATGTAATAGCTTTGTTTTGGAGATGATGCCCACTGGGTGACCAATAATCCACCCCCCATGCAAAAATGTATGCAGCCTCGTTTAGAAAGGGGAGGCAAAGTAGATGCACAAAGTCTCTGAGATGGCAATCCGGGCTAACTATGTAAACATAACATAAAATGTACAAGGAGGAAAGAAAGATGAGAAAAGAAGAAATGTAGGGGGGAGAGGAAAAAGAAAAGAAGGACCAAGATGATGTCTCGTCTGGGTCGTGTGCAGCCCCAGGCACTTTTGTTTTATGGAATGGACAATCACAGAGGTCTCATGCCCCCAACTGAGGCTTGAAGCCATATTACCAGGTCTGGTGTCTCTCTGTACATAATCCACGGCACCCACAGCCCACAGCCTGAACACTCGCTCCCCCCGAGTCCGACGCCTGGCCGACCAGCTCCTCCATCCTATAGATCTGGTTAATCTCGGCCACCAGTTCAGCCCGCCAGGGCACTTTGTTCTGCCTCCAGTACCTTGGGATTAATCTCCTTGCCCCCGTCAAAAAATGCCTTAACAGACTTCTCTTGAAGTTGGCGATCGAGATATTGCTTAAGGATAGATAAGCCAGTACCTCGGCGTCGGCTCAAACCTAGTGGATGACACTTTATTCAGAAGGGCAAACACGTCTATCCAAAAATATTGTAGGAGAGGACAAGACCACCACATGTGGATGTATGAGCCTCTATCGTTTGCGCATCTCCAGCATTCTTCAGAGACAGATGGGAACATGGAATGAATTCTGGAGGGGCAGTGATACCACCTAGAAACTATTTTGTAGCCCCGCTCCTGTGACGCTACATCCAGCGACGACTTGTGGGTAAAGGGTAATATTTTTGAGCGTTCTTCACGCGTGA